>NC_052487.1:381218-586201 GCF_009730915.1 Dioscorea cayenensis subsp. rotundata
GCCTGGGCCTGAGCCCTGGGCCTGGGCCTGGGCCCTGGGCCTGGGCCTGGCCTAGGCCTGAGCCACCAGGCCTGGGCCTGGGCCGCAGGCTGAGCCCTGAGCCTGGGCCTGAGCCCTGGGCCTGGGCCTGGGCCTGAGCCTGGGCCACAGGCTGGGCCCTGGAGGCACCAGGCCCTGGGCCTGGGCCCCTGGGGCACAGTGCCTGGGCTGGGCCTGGGCCTGGGCCTGGGCCTGGGCCTGGGCCCTGGGCCTGGGCCTGAGCCCTGGGCCTGGGCCTGGGCCTGGGCCTGGGCCTGGGCCTGGGCCTGGGCCTGGGCCTGGGCCTGGGCCTGGGCCTGGGCCTGGGCCTGGGCCTGGGCCCCTTAGGCCTGGGCCCTGGGCCTGGGCCTGGGCCTGGGCCTGAGCCTGGGCCTGGGCCTGAGCCTGAGCCCTGGGCCACTGGGCCTGAGCCTGGGCCTGAGCCCTGGGCCTGAGCCCTGGGCCTGGGCCCTGGGCCTGGGCTGGGCCTGGGCCTGGTACAGGCTGGGCCTGGGCCTGGGCCCTGGGCCCTGGGCACTGGGCCTGGGCCTGAGCCTGGGCCTGGGCCCTGGGCCTGGGCCTGGGCCTGGGCCTGGGCCTGGGCTGGGCCTGGGCCTGGGCCTGGGCCTGGGCCTGGGCCTGGGCCTGGGCCTGGGCCTGGCCTGGGCCTGGGCCACTGGGCCTGGGCCTGAGCCTGGGCCTATGAGCCTGGGCCTGGGCCTGAGGCACTGCAGGCCTGGGCCTGGGCCTGGGCCTGAGCCTGGGCCTGGTACAGGCTGGGCCACTGGGCCTGGGCCTGGGCCCTGGGCCTGGGCCCTGAGCCTAGGCCACCAGCCCTGGGCCTGAGCCCTAGGCCTGAGCCCTGAGCTGGGCTGAGCCCGGGCCACTGGGCTGGGGCACACTCGGCCCTAAGCGCAGGCCCTGAGCCTGGGCCTGGGCTGGGCCTGGGCTAGGCCCGCAGAACAAAGCCTGACCTGAGCCCTAGGCCTGAGCCCTGGGCCTAGGCCTGAGCCTGAGCCCTGGGCCTGGGCCTGGGCTGGCTGGGCCTGGGCCCACCAGGCTAGGCCCTGGGCCTGGGCCCTGAGCCTGGGCCTGGGCCTGGGCCTGGGCCTGGGCCCTCAGGCCTGGGCCTGGGCCTGGGCCTGGGCCCTGGGCCTGGGCACTGAGCCTGGGCCTGGGCCCTGGGCCTGGGCCTGGGCCTGGGCCTGGGCCTGGGCCCTGAGCCTAGGCCCTGGGCCTGGGCCTGAGCCCTGAGCCCTGGGCCTGGGCCTGGGCCTGGGCCTGGGCCTGGGCCTGGGCCCTGGCCTGGGCCTGGGCCTGAGCCTGGGCCTGGGCCTGGGCCTGGGCCTGGGCCTGAGCCTGGGCCTGGGCAGCCTGGGCCTGGGCCACTGGGCCTGAGCCTGGGCCTAGGCCTAGGCCCTGGGCACGGCCTGGGCCTGGGCCTGGGCCCTGGGCCTGAGCCTGAGCCTGGGCCTGGGCCTGGGCCTGGGCCTGAGCCTGGGCCTGAGCTGGGCCTGGGCCCTGGGCCCTGGGCCTGGGCCTGGGCCCTGGGCCTGGGCCTGGGCCTGGGCCTGGGCACTGGGCCTGAGCCTGGGCACAGGCCCACTGGGCCACTGAGGCCTGGGCCCTGGCGCAGGCCTGGGCCTGGGCCTGGGCCTGGGCCTGGGCCTGTAGGCCACGGCCCTCGGCCTGGGCCACTGCCTGGGCCACGGCCTGGGCCTGGGCCTGGGCCCTGGAGGCCTGGGCCCTGGGCCTGGGCCTAGGCCTGGGCCACAGGCCTGGGCCCTGGGCCCTGGGCCTGGGCCCTGGGCCTGGGCCTGGGCCTGGGCCTGAGCCCTGGGCCTGGGCCACGGCCTGGGCCTGGGCCTGGGCCTGGGCCTGGGCCCTGGGCCTGGGCCTGGGCCCTGAGCCTGGGCCTGGGCCTGGGCCTGGGCCTGGGCCTGGGCCACTGGGCGCAGGCGCAGGCCACTGAGCCACGGCGCTGGGCCCTGGGCCTGAGCCTGGGCCCTGGGCCTGGAGCTGGGCCCTGGGCCCTGGGCCCTGGGCCCTGGGCCCTGGGCCTGGGCCTGGGCCTGGGCCCTGGGCCACTGGGCCTGGGCCTGGGCCCTGGGCCTGGTACAGGCCTGGGCCTGGGCCACTGGGCCTGGGCCCTGGGCCCTGAGCCGGCCTGGGCCCTGGGCCTGGGCCACTGCTTTGAGCACGCAGACCTGGGCACGGGCCCTGGGCTGTGAGCCCTGGCCCTGGGCCTGGCCTGAGCCTGCGCCTGAGCCGCAGACCGCAGACCACGGCCGGACCACGCCTGGGCCTGAGCCTGGGCCCTGGGCCCTGGCCCTGGCCCTGGGCCCTAGGCCCTGGGCCCAGGCCTGGGCCTGGGCCTGGGCCTGGGCCACTAGGCTGGGCTCGGCCTGGCCCTGGGCCCTGGGCCTGGGCCTGGGCCTGGGCCCTGGGCCTGAGCCTGGGCCCTGGGCCCTGGGAGGCCTGGGCCTGGGCCTGGGCCCACAGGCCTGGGCCCTGGGCCTGGGCCCTGGGCCACTGAGCCTGGGCCTGGGCCTGGCCTGGGCTAGGCCTGAGCCTGGGCCCTGGGCCTGGGCCTGGGCCTGGGCCTGGGCCTGGGCCTGGGCCTGGGCCCTGGGCCCTGGGCCTGTTTTCGCCCTGGAGCCCTGGCCCTGGGCCTGGGCCCTGGGCCTGGGCACTGGGCCCTGGGCCTGGGCCCTGGGCCTGGGCCCTGGCCCTGGGCCTGGGCCTGGGCCTGGGCCCTGGGCCTGGGCCCTGGGCCTGGGCCTGGGCCTGGGCCCTGGGCCCTGGCTGGCCTGGGCCTGGGCGCTGGGCCTGGGCCCTGGGCCACGGCCCTGGGCCTGGGCCCTGGGCCTAAGACTCGGCCCTGGGCCTGGCCCTGGGCCTGGGCCTGGGCCTGTTACAGGCCACTGGGCCCTGAGCCCTGGGCCCTGGGCCTGAGCCCTGGGCCTGGGCCTGGGCCTGGGCCTGGGCCTGGGCCACTGGGCCTGGGCCTGGGCCTGGCCTAGGCCCTGGGCCCTGGGCCCTGAGGCCCTGGGCCCTGGGCCTGGGCCCTGGGCACACATTTACAGGCCTGGGCCTGGGCCTGAGCCTGGGCCCTGGGCCCTGGGCCTGGGCCTGGGCCTGACGCCCTGGGCCTGAGCCCTGGGCCACTGGGCCTGGGCCCTGAGCCGAGCCTGCCCTGGGCCTGGGCCTGGCCCTGGGCCTGAGCCCTGGGCCTAAGGCCTGAGGCCCTGGGCTGGGCCCTGGGCCCTGGGCGGCCTGGGCCTGGAGCCACAGGCTAGGCCTGGGCCTGGGCCTGGGCCTGGGCCTGGGCCTGGCCACTGGGCCCTGGGCCTGGGCTGGGCTGAGGGCTGGGCCCTGGCCCTGGGCCTGGGCTGGGCCTGGGCCCACAGGCCACTGGGCTGGGCCACGCCTGGGCCACAGTCAGGCCCTGGGCCCTGGGCCTGGGCCTGGGCCTGGGCCCTGGGCCTGGGCCTGGGCCCTGGGCCCTGGGCCTGGGCCCGGGCCTGGGCCTGGGCCTGGGCCTGGGCCTGGGCCTGGGCCTGAGCCCTGGGCCTGGGCCTGGGCCTGGGCCTGGGCCTGGGCCTGGGCCTGGGCCTGGGCCTGGGCCTGGGCCCTGGGCAGCCTGGGCCACTGAGCCCTGGGCCCTGGGCCTGGGCCTGGGCCCTGGGCCTGGGCCCTGGGCCCTGGGCCTGGGCCTGGGCCTGGGCCTGGGCCCTGGGCCTGGGCCTGGGCCACAGGCCTGGGCCTGGGCCCTGGGCCTGGCCTGGGCCTGAGCCTGGGCCTGGGCCCAGGCCTGGGCCTGAGCACTGGGCCTGGCCTCGGGCCTGGGCCTGGGCCTGGGCCCTGGGCCTGAGCCTGGGCCTGGGCCTGGGCCCTGGGCCTGGGCCTGGGCCTGGGCCTGGGCCTGGGCCTGGGCCTGGGCCTGGGCCCTGGGCCTGGGCCTGGGCCTGGGCCTGGGCCTGGGCCTGGGCCCTGGGCCTGGGCCTGGGCCTGGGCCCTGGGCCTGGGCACCTGGGCCTGGGCCCTGGGCCCTGGGCCTGGGCCTGGGCCTGAGCCTGGGCCTGGGCCTGGGCCTGGGCCCTGGGCCTGGGCCTGGGCCTGGGCCCTGGGCCTGGGCCTGGGCCTGGGCCCTGAGCCTGGGCCCTGGGCCTGGGCCCTGGGCCTGGGCCTGGGCCTGGGCCTGGGCCCTGGGCCTGGGCCTGGGCCTGGGCCCTGGGCCTGGGCCTGGGCCCTGGGCCTGGGCCTGGGCCTGGGCCTGGGCCTGGGCCTGGGCCTGGGCCTGGGCCTGGGCCTGGGCCTGGGCCTGGGCCTGGGCCTGGGCCCTGGGCCTGGGCCTGGGCCTGGCTAGGCCTGGGCCTGGGCCTGGGCCCTGGGCCCTGGGCCTGGGCCTGGGCCTGGGCCCTGGGCCTGGGCCTGGGCCTGGGCCTGGGCCCTGGGCCTGGGCCTGGGCCTGGGCCTGGGCCTGGGCCTGGGCCTGGGCCTGGGCCTGGGCCTGGGCCTGGGCCTGGGCCCTGGGCCCTGGGCCCTGGGCCCTGGGCCTGGGCCTGGGCCCTGGGCCTGAGCCTGGGCCCTGGGCCTGGGCCTGAGCCTGGGCCTGGGCCTGGGCCTGGGCCTGGGCCTGAGGCCTGGGCCTGGGCCTGGGCCTGGGCCTGGGCCTGGGCCTGGGCCCTGGGCCTGGGCCTGGGCCTGGGCCCTGGGCCCTGGGCCTGGGCCTGGGCCTGGGCCTGGGCCTGGGCCTGGGCCCTGGGCCTGGGCCTGGGCCTGGGCCTGGGCCCTGGGCCTGGGCCTGGGCCTGGGCCTGGGCCTGGGCCTGGGCCTGGGCCTGGGCCTGGGCCTGGGCCTGGGCCCTGGGCCTGGGCCTGGGCCTGGGCCTGGGCCTGGGCCCTGGGCCTGGGCCCTGGGCCTGGGCCTGGGCCTGGGCCTGGGCCTGGGCCTGGGCCTGGGCCCTGGGCCTGGGCCTGGGCCTGGGCCCTGGGCCTGGGCCTGGGCCTGGGCCTGGGCCTGGGCCCTGGGCCTGGGCCTGGGCCTGGGCCCAGGCCTGGGCCTGGGCCTGGGCCTGGGCCTGGGCCTGGGCCTGGGCCTGGGCCTGGGCCTGAGCCTGGGCCTGGGCCTGAGCCTGGGCCCTGGGCCTAGGGCCTGGGCCTGGGCCTGGGCCTGGGCCCTGGGCCTGGGCCTGGGCCCTGGGCCTGGGCCCTGAGCCCTGGGCCCTGGGCCTGGGCCCTGGGCCCTGGGCCTGGGCCTGGGCCTGGGCCTGGGCCCTGGGCCTGGGCCTGGGCCTGGGCCTGGGCCCTGGGCCTGGGCCCTGGGCCCTGGGCCCTGGGCCTGGGCCTGGGCCTGGGCCTGGGCCCTGGGCCTGGGCCTGGGCCTGGGCCTGGGCCTGGGCCTGGGCCTGGGCCTGGGCCTGAGCCTGGGCCTGGGCCCTGGGCCTGGGCCTGGGCCTGGGCCTGGGCCTGGGCCTGGGCCTGGGCCCTGGGCCCTGGGCCTGGGCCTGGGCCTGGGCCTGAGCCTGGGCCCTGGGCCCTGGGCCTGAGGCCTGGGCCTGGGCCCTGAGGCCCTGGGCCTGAGGCCTGGGCCCTGGGCCTGGGCCTGGGCCTGGGCCTGGGCCTGGGCCTGGGCCTGGGCACTGGGCCTGGGCCTGGGCCTGGGCCCTGGGCCTGGGCCTGGGCCTGGGCCTGGGCCTGGGCCTGGGCCTGGGCCTGGGCCTGGGCCCTGGGCCCTGGGCCCTGGGCCCTGGGCCCTGGGCCTGAGGCCCTGGGCCACTGGGCCTGGGCCTGGGCCCTGGGCCGGGGCCCTGGGCCCTGGGCCCTGGCCTGGGCCTGGGCCGAGGCCCTGGGCCTGAGCCTGGGCCCTCAGGCCCGAGGGCCTGAGCCCTGGGCCTGGGCCCCTAGGGCCTGGGCCTAGGGCCTGAGCCCTGGGCCCTGGGCCTGGGCCTGGGCCTGGGCCTGGGCCTGGGCCCTGGGCCTGGGCCTGGGCCTGGGCCTGGGCCCTGGGCCCTGGGCCTGGGCCTGAGGCCCTGGGCCTGGGCCCTGGGCCTGGGCCTGGGCCTGGGCCTGGGCCCTGGGCCTGGGCCTGGGCCTGGGCCTGGGCCTGGGCCCTGGGCCAGGCCCTGAGGCCTGGGCCCTGGGCCTGAGCCTGGGCCTGGGCCCTGGGCCTGGGCCCTGGGCCTGGGCCTGGGCCTGGGCCTGGGCCCTGGGCCCTGGGCCTGGGCACTGGGCCTGGGCCTGGGCCTGGGCCCTGGGCCTGGGCCTGGGCCTGGGCCTGGGCCTGGGCCTGGGCCCTGGGCCTGGGCCCTGGGCCTGGGCCTGGGCCCTGGGCCCTGGGCTCAGGCCCTGGGCCTGGGCCCTGGGCCCTGGGCCTGGGCCTGGGCCCTGGGCCTAGGCCAGGGCCTGGGCCTGGGCCCTGGGCCTGGGCCTGGGCCTGGGCCCTGGGCCTGGGCCTGAGGCCCTGGGCCTGGGCCTGGGCCTGGGCCTAGGCCCTGGGCCTGGGCCTGGGCCTGGGCCCTGGGCCCTGGGCCTGGGCCCTGGGCCCTGGGCCTGGGCCTGGGCCTGGGCCTGAGCCTGGGCCTGGGCCCTGGGCCTGGGCCTGGGCCTGGGCCCTGGGCCCTGGGCCCTGGGCCTGGGCCTGGGCCTGGGCCTGGGCCCTGGGCCTGGGCCTGGGCCTGGGCCTGGGCCTGGGCCTGGGCCTGGGCCTGGGCCTGGGCCTGGGCCTGGGCCCTGGGCCCTGGGCCTGAGGCCTGGGCCCTGGGCCCTGAGCCTGGGCCCTGGGCCTGAGCCCTGGGCCCTGGGCCTGGGCCCTGGGCCCTGGGCCTGGGCCCTGGGCCCTGACAGGCCTGGGCCTGGGCCTGGGCCCTGGGCTGGGCCTGGGCCCTGGGCCCTAGGCCTGGGCCTAGGGCCCTGGGCCCTGGGCCTGGGCCCTGGGCCCTGGGCCTGGGCCTGGGCCCTGGGCCCTGGGCCTGAGCCCTGGGCCCTGGGCCTGGGCCTGGGCCTGGGCCCTGGGCCTGGGCCTGGGCCCTGGGCCCTGGGCCCTGGGCCTGGGCCTAGGGCCTGGGCCCAGGCCCTGGGCCTGGGCCTGGGCCCTGGGCCTGGGCCTGGGCCTGGGCCTGGGCCCTGGGCCTGGGCCTGGGCTGGGCCTGGGCCTGGGCCTGGGCCTGAGCCCTGGGCCTGGGCCTGGGCCTGGGCCTGGGCCTAGGCCCTGAGCCTGGGCCTGGGCCCTGGGCCTAGGGCCTCAGGCCTGGGCCTGGGCCCTAGAAGCCTAGCCTGGGCCCTGAGCCCTAGGCCCCTGACTGGCCTAGGGCCTGAGGCCCTAGAGCCCTGGGCCCTGAGGCCTAAGCCCTGGGCCTAAAGCCCTGAGCCTGAGCCCTGGGCCTACAAGCCCTAGGCCCTAAAGCCCTAAAGAGCTCTGAAACCCTACCCTAAAACCCTAAAACCCTAAACCCTAATTTTTAATTATAGTGATAATCAGTTAATTTGATTTAAAAAATTTTACATCTATCATTTTATGGTTATATTTGTAAGGAAATTAAAAAAAAATTGCTTATTACACATGGTTTTAATTTTTTTAGAAAAAACATAACAAATTATTTTTTTAAGATTGCGTATTTAAAAAAAATTTCGAAAGGCATAAGTTTTAAAAATAAATAAATAAATACATTCTTTAAAAAATATGTGAGCAATGAGTCATTTTTATAAAATATATATATATAATAATATTGTTAAATATATATTGTTAAAATCCAATAGATATATATAATTATATATAATTATATATAATTATTATGAAAAATAATTATATTATTGTTAAAGACTGGCTTCTCCATTCCATCGGCGGCGCCCGCCTCTCTCCATCTCGCTGGCTCGTGACGACGAGAACGAAGAAGAAGAGCTGTAAGATCCTCATCCTCCACTTTTTCTTGACCATGTTTTTGGCCAAGCTGATGATTCCTAGGTCTTAGGGTTTATTGGGTCTGTTTCCACTGTACCGCAACTCTTCTCGATGCCTCCCTTCTCGATTCCATCAGCAGCGCCCGCTTCTCTTCCTCTCGCCGGCTCGTGACGACGAGGACGAAGAAGAAGAGCGGTAAGATCCTCATCCTCCACTTTTTCTTGACCATGTTTTTGGCCAAGCTGATGATTCCTATGACTTAGGGTTTATTCGGTCTTTTTCCACTGTACCGCAACTCTTCTCGATGTCTCCCTTCTCGATTCCATCAGCGGCGCCCGCCTCTCTCCATCTCGCCGGCTCGTGACGACGAGAACGAAGAAGAAGAGAGGTAAGATCCTCATCCTCCACTTTTGCTTTACCAGGTTTTTGGCCAAGCTGATGATTCCTAAGATTTAGGGTTTATTGGGTCTTAATTGCGATCTGACGTTTGATCCATTTAGCAAGGAATAGATCAGCGGAGTATTAGATTGTATTTTATTTATAAAGTGCTGTGAATTTGTGTGAAAAGTTCTATAAATCATGATCCACTGTATTGATTATTGCTGTTTTCATATTATCCTTTCCTTTTCTTGATTAGCATTTTGTTCGTATGTCTAGAGCTTGATTACAGTCTTGATCCATTCTTTCAACAAGTAGAGCAAAGGGGTACTAGACATTATTCTTGTTCATTGGGTTAACTGTGAAATTTTGTGTAAAAGCTCAACCAATTTCGATTTGACATGCCAGGATTATCCATTCTGTCAAAAAGGCTTGTATGAAATATGCATTAGATCTTGTTTCTAATTTTAGGGGTTGAAGCATCTATAACCTGTGGTTGTGTTTGTTGATTGCAAGGGTTCTAACTTAGCCCTTGCAGCTCTTGTTTTATATATTTATTACTGCTTGACTTTTGAAGAACTTTGCTTGTGTGTTGAGTCGTATCATTTCAAATTCAATTGCAGAAAAACCCCAAGAATAATGATTCTTTTTTTTATTTTTTGTTAGGGTCTTTTAGTTTAGTTGCAGCCATGTGCTTGATCTTTTCACCTTTTTTTTCGTTTTTTTATTTTTTTGATAAATTTCATCTTTTTCTGATTGATTATCCTGCTTTTACTAGATAAATGAATAAGTTAACTGTTTGGTTGGGCAAAGTTTAGTTCAGATTTTGTAGTTCATGGGGCTTAGTGAACACCGGATATTTCTTGGATCTTGAACGAGATTTAAATTCTCAATAGCTTTCTAGATGGCACAATCATTTAATTTTATGGGCCATATGTAAGCTGCATCAGTTTCTCAGTCGACTATTTGAGTACACTAGTTTAGGTTCTGTAGCTATTTCCTTATTTGGCTCCAAAGCGAGAACTAATCTTTTTTAGCTTGATTTTATCACAAGTAGGATTACATGACCGCTTAAAAGAAAGCAAGAAATACATAATCATATAAACTTAAAACCTGTGGTATATATTTATTTGTTTATGTTGATTTAAGCATGGTTTGCCACATGATCTTGCACGCTGATATTTTCATTTTCTTCGTATGGATCAACAAAAAAAGAAATAAATAAAAAGGTTTATAGCTAAACTCTAAACCCTAACCCCTAAACAATAAAACCCTAAAACCCCAAGAGTAATGTTATTTATGAATTTCTTCTTGGCTTTGTTTTTGCATGAGGCCATTTGCATAAAATGTCATTATCATTATCATTTTTTTTGTGCATATGTCGTCTTAGTTGTCGTATACGACAAGATTTACAGTGTTATGTTTTTATTAAGCGGTATAGGACAAGATTTACAGTGTTATGTTCTTATTAAGGGGTTCCTTGCTTGTTCAATTGCTTCTCCAATTGACTAGCTTTAGGTATTGTTCCATAAAAATGTCACATGACTCATATTACTAGCTTGGACTTGGGTTCTATTTTATAAAAAGCAAGCTTTGTGAACAATCATATTCATTCTAGTTGGATTCTTTTGTGTTTTATTTTTTTAACTTGTTTATTCCTCAAAATTTGTGCTACTAAAAAGTATGCAATCGTAAGTGGAAATTCTTGATCATAATGATTCAATTCTCTGTTAACAGTTAATTCCTGCAGTTAATGTTGCTTGTTAATGGTGGTTATGTTGTTTCAGGATCATTTAACTTATTATCTGATAATGCTTGAAGGTTTTTCAGTCATCTCTATACTTGTAAAGGTTGGTTCCATGTGCCTTTTCTTACTTACACTATGGTCTAATGCCATAAGTATATTATCATCTTCTGGCCTCAATCAATTTTGAATTGTCTTCACTGTGTGTGACCAGATGTGAGTCCTAAATATGTTAATAAAAAATTGTCATCAAATTTTGGTTTAACGTGGCTTGCAATGTCCCCTAGTTCTTATTTCCTATCAGACAATAATAAGATTCAGATTATTAGAAGTGGTAAAGATGGTGCATTAAATAAATTTTGCAGCTTGCAAGCTCAAACAACTGTATATTATGTTAGCAGCCAAGAATCTATGCGTAAATATTACTATTTGTAAATGGTTAAGCTGAACCCGCACCCCCAAATGCTATATTCATCCAAAAAGACCTAGGCAGCATGTTTGCTGATGTGGCTTGTTGATTGGGATTAAGGTCATATTGCTATAAATTTATTGGGACTAGGGTCAATTGCTTAATTATTTAGGGTTTCTAAGTTCCCTTTTGAACCAACATCTATTGATGTAATCCTTTTTCATTACACCTTGAAGTATGCAGTTTAGTGGATGTTGTCTTTGTTTGTGGTTTTGGATGTGTAATATTTCTTACCTTAAAATCTGCAAATCCTGAGAAAAGCAAGTCAAGAATTGTAGTGCCAGTTTCTGACCCTTTTTTGTACTCAATATATTATTTCTACCTTTGGTTGGTTTCTTAAAGTTATTGCATCTACAATTACAAGTTACATTGATTTTTTCCCCCTCGGCAAGAACTCATCAATTAATGATATTATAGATATTCTTGTTGTGCTGGTTGTTTCTAAAGTGCTGAGAGATTTAAAACTGAAACTGTGTAAGGTTTGTTTTTGCAAATCTGGAACTCATTTTCAAGATGGTTTTTGTTTCCAGTTTAGAGGTAGATATCTCGAAGTAATATCAACATTAATAATAGATTGCACCATTGTGTATGCTGGGATAGAACTTGATCACAAATCTTGCTTGTTGTGTAAAATATTATTGTGGAACTACTAAGAAATATAGATAACAAAACTGACTTCTACCATGTGTATCTTAACATTCTTGCCTATACGTCAGTTGAATATTTTTAATTTTTATTTATCACTTGTATTTCTTCCCCTAATTTGTAGTAGTTCAATAGTGTGTTCAATTTTCCTGGTAGAAATCCCTTTTAATTTATCTTTAGGTTACTTTCTGTTTTTTCCCTTCCCTTTCCCCGTTTTTATTTCATTTCATGTATTTATCATTATCACTTGCAGAAGTTTCTTATATATGCTTTTATGGTGAGGTGTGTTGTTGTTTTATTTTTTTATTTTTATTTTTCACTTTGGAGCATTATGGATGAATTTTTTTAGTTTGGAGGTCACCATAGTTTATTCTCTTGTAGTTCACAACTTCTAATGACTACGTGTTATTGGCTAATGTGGACAGATACAGGTCAAATATCTAATCAATTTTTTTTTCTTTTTCTTGGTTTGGATGCCATTATTTAGTAGGAAAATTGCGAACATATTTGTTATGCCTTTGTTAGAGTTAATCTATTTTTTATAGTTAGTTTTGATCTTTATCGTATTTGTTAGTTTGTTAACTTCATCCCTCTCTATATATTGTTAGTCTTTACGGATATTTGAGGAGTGGGAAATTTATTTATCTGGTGTTGAGTTTATGAGCACGTTTGGACCTTGTGCAAAATATTATCCTAGACCTTCCAATATTTTGTTCTGTACATTTTGAACAACACATTTTGCACCTATCTACATTTTAGTATTGATCACTAGCACTTGTTATTGAGTCCTGGATGGTTATCTTGTGTGATCTATAATTCTATGGCAGATAACATTAGCTGCAAGCCAAACACACTAAATTCAACCAATAAGCTTGGGCTAATAGAAAGACAAACTCAAATTTATATGTTTATACTAATATTTACTAAACTAAAATGGGCCTCTCAGGTATTCTTACGGGGTTGAATATGAACTTTATTTCTAGAGTACAATGAGTAGATCTTCTCATTCAAGCATGATCTATGAGAAAGGCTGATGATGATTTCTTCTAATGGCTAGTAATAAATACTAAAATGTTCTAATCACAGAAGATGTGAAAGGAAATGAGAGGAAGAAGAGAAAGAAGGAAAAAGTGTCGCAGTGTGAATCAGTGTTATTAAAAGCTCAAAAAATGCTCGCCTAGGTGTTAAAAAATGGAGATAAATTTAGTTCCCCATGTGTTCAAAATACAAATAAACTCTAAACCCTAAACTCTAAACCCTAATCGTTCTCAAAGAAGTCAATAATAGCCTGGCATTAAAATTACTAAACCCCTAATACAAAATGTCATATAATAAACCCTAAACCCTAATCGTTCTCAAAGAAGTCAATAATAGCCTGGCATTAAAATTACTAAACCCTTAATACAAAATGTCATATAATCTTCATTCCTCCATGAACTGATTCGATTAGTTCATAATTAAATCATATAAAAAAAATAAGATATAGAAAAAAGATAAAAATCCCATTGCAAGTTGTTATTGTTTCTTTTGTTTCAGTTGTTGTTTGTTCTTTCTGTTTTGTTTTCAATAACGTTGTGGTTTATCCACTTTAATAAAAAAAAAAATCCCATTGCTATTTAAAAATGCAAGACGCAGATTACTATGCAATTTTAAAAAAAAATTAATATGGAATGAACAAGATGCAGTTTACTATTCACCTTCATATCTCCGTCTTAAACAAAATGGATTATAGTAAGAATAAAGATTTTGTGAAACTGATTGGACAATCATGGAAGATTGGGTTTTTCCAATGGGCTGTATATTTGGTGATGATGGACCTTGACGCAGCCTGTGACGTGGGATAATAAAGATGGTGATGGAGTTGCCGTTGCTTTGAGAGAACAAGATACGGGCCTGATCCATAGAGATAGCTCATTGCTGGGTCATTGACGCACTTGCGCTTGCGTTCTTATTACTGTTGTTGGCTCTGGACCTCTGGTGCATTGTGTCGGATGGTTTTGAGGGTAATTGTGTGAAGAAAAGGGTTAAATCAATTGTAAGAAAAGAAATCGGGGAGAGAACCAAAAGACCGAGGAAGCTTGTTTTCGAAAAATTTCGAACCCTCGTGTTGCTTCCTTGGAGAAGGCGAAGGTCAGGAAGAAGAGCTCAATCGATTCGTGCCAGGCAGAAAAAGGGAGCCAAATAGGAATTATCGCAGAGGAGAATCAGCGAAAATATGCTTGTCTTTTTTGCTTCGGGTTTTGTTATCTTTGTAGTCTCCGATCACAACCTAACCCCTCCGATAAGGCAGCCGATTGGTATGATTCGTCTCAATAATTATGTATTCAATACCCTAGTCCTTCTATTCGATTTCTTGATTCTTCTTTTTTTTTCATTTTTCGGTTTATGTGTCATGCTGCTGTCTTCTTACATTTTTCTAATTAGCATGTAGGGCAACCGATTGGCATGGTTTGTCTTGATAATTCACTATTCAGCTCTAGCCCTTGCATTTTATTTCTTGAATTTTCTTTTTCCATCTCCTACTTTGGATTTATGTGTCATGCTGCTGTCTTCTTACATTTTCCTAATTAGGATGCGTATCTACATCTATCCAGAAGCGTTTGCTGAAATGCATGAAGATTTAGGGCCTTTTTTAGATGAAAAACTTATACCCATATATACTGTTTATTACCAATTGGATATGGGATCGTGCTTTACTGGAATCATTTCCAGTTCCATGAAGTATTTATTTACATCTGGAGTTTAAATTAGTTAGTGAAGCTATAAATATGACTTGTTTTCTTGAATTACATGAACATAGGTTATGTACTTGTTTTGGTTGCATGGTCATAGAGATGCATAAAGGCCTCTGAAATGTAATTCATGCATTATCAGTGCGTACATGCATTATGCAACTAAAGTAATTTGACTTGTTCAGTAAACCTGCACAAGTATTGTAATCATTGCTCGTATTTATGTTTTTAGACTTTATTCAGTTTGTGTTTCACCAAAAAACTGTTTAAAATGGAAGTATGCAGATAGGAGTTGTGCGTTCCACTTTCTTTCCTTCTCTGAATAGTGAATATGTACTAAATTTGAAGCTGTTTACTTTTCCTTTTTTTTTTTTATAAGATATATCTAGCTTAAAAGATGGGTGATCTTTAGCTTCACACTCTCCACATAACTAAATAAAAGTTTCGGTGATTCGATCCACACCAGCCCATGGTATTTAAAGTTATAACATAAAATTTTTAAAAGAATTGCACTGACCCATCAGTGAATTAAAATCGAAAAAAAAATTTAAATATTCACTGACCAATTATTGGACTCGGTGATTCAAAGTTGGTAAAAATAAATTTGTAGTGTAATTTGCACTAAAAGTTTAATATCAACCAGGTTCTTCCTGGAAATAATTTCAAAAAATTTAAGAATCTCCTAATCCATAAAAATAGAATAACATAAAATTAAAAAAAAATAATTAATCTAGGAAGTAGAAAGACATATGATGAGTTCAAACATTTATTAGAGGCCAGATCTCTACAAGAATTAGATGAAATAAATGACCAAATACCCTTGATCATATTACATCAACAATTAAAATCGTTTGAAACTATTTGAGAATATACAGATTTCAAAACTATTTATTGATCCCACTGGAAGTGAGTGCAACTATGCCTTGCCCTTGTCCTTATGAGAAAAGGGAAATAGCCTTAACCTGATGGCATTTGATCATACTCTATTGAGCTTCAATGTGTCAAAATACTCAAGGAATACTGAATAGTACAAGTTTGGGTCCTCAGTAGGTGAGCCTTCGAACTGGTTTTTTTAAACCGTGGATAAAAGAGTGGCCTTTAGTTCAAAATTGTTTGCTTCAACTATGGGTCTTGTGATGCTTGAGCGCAACCCTCAAGCATTTGTCACAGCAAAGTTCTTCAGAGTTCTATTGGTGTTGCCCGTGCTTGAAGGTTGTGAACCTTCCTAAATGTTTTTCCTTATTTGATATTGTCTTCTGATTCAAAAGGCCCTCTCAACTTCAGGATCTAATCCCACAAGATCGTCGAGACTACTCCATCTTTGCATAAAGGGACAACTTTGTGCAAAGAAAAAGAAAGTGCAATGAAAAATAACTAAAGAGAAATAAGAAAACTAAAATAAAATGCCTAATCTAACCAAATTGCAAATTTAATTGATATCGACAAGCAAACTCCCTAGCAACGGCGCCAAAAATCTTAATGTGTACTACAAGTGCACACATCATTTAAGTAGTAAATAGGTATCATTTCCACAAGGACTTTGTTGGTAATTACCAATTCCTTATAATTTAGGTTATTTGGGTATAGAAAAACTAAAGCAAGCAATATGTAATAAAAACTAAATTAGCAAAAGTAAAGCAATCAATGGCTTAGGGAGACTAATTCAGATGTAGTGGCTTCTAGGATTAGGGTAAATCGCAATGTTGAATAACAAATTTTGTATTGATTCTTTCTTGGTTAAGTTTAATTGCTATGAAGTTGAAATATCCTTGTGTACCCACTATTTTCTTTCTTGGTTAAAAATAAAGAGGTATCTAACTTAGAACAACTCTTATTTTTGTGGTAATTAAGTCTAATTGTATCTTTTAACTTCAACGATACCCAGTAGCCCTCAAAAAACCATAATCTAGATTCCATTTTCAATTCTAGGGTTTCTAATATCTTAGTTCATTTTTAGGTCCTTCTCTTAGTATCCAAGATCATGCAAATACGGAATTCGACACATTCACAAGCATTAAGAATTATAGAATCGAATTGAGAACAAATAGGCATTAATACAAGAATAAAAGTTAATACATCATCTAGTATCTCAATATTGGGCTATTCCCAACCCTAGAATATAAGAATCTACTCACTCATGTTTGTTTGGTATACAAGTGATAATATTCAAATTAAACATGAATCTAAACATGAGACGGTCTATAAAAAAGCAAAGAAAGAACTCTTGATCCTTTGATGAATCTACGCTTGATTATCACTTTCTCCTTTTCTCGCTTCTTTTGATGATCCTTAAGCATTGTCAAACTTTGGAGAAGTCCCACTCTAGCCCTTCCGAAAGATATCCCTCCTTTTGGTGACCTGATGGCCTTTTTATCAAGAAGAGAGCGTGTTAGGGTTTGCTAAGTTGGCCAAGGAACATGGCCATGTCACGTTTCATGGCCAGGCCATAGAGCTTTCTATCAATGCTCTACTAAAAAATTTTGCAAATATGATCCGGTGGGAAACATAGCCATGTCACGCGACATGGGCACATTGTCGTTAGGGAGTTATGCTTTGATCGTGCTCCAAAATTGGTCGTCATAGTTCTTCATGAATCTTCAAATAACCATGAGATTGAGGTTGATTTCCAATCTGCACATAAAAAACATTGGAGAGCAGTAACTCGAACTAAAAGAGGAAAATTCATATAAAAACAAAAGAAAATGCATGAACGACTAACAAATAAAATCTAATTCATACTGAAATATCATATCATTTTAACACTTAAGACAACTATTTTTTGTGGCAACCAACATTTGCAATGACAAGAAATCCAGTGTTCCATAGCCGTTCTAGACATATTGAGACTCCACATCAGTTTATAAAAGACTTGGTGGCTAAGGGAAGCATCTAAGGATGGCAATAATACCCAAACCCGACCCGACCCAACCCGAGTTTGACGGGTAAAACCCGATTTGACCGGGTTTCGGGTCGGGTTCGGGTAAAACCCGACTTGTATAAAACGGGTGCGGGTGCTGGTATGGGAATTCTAATACCCGACCCGTACCCGAACCCGAACCCGTACCCGACCTGAAATTAAAATTACTAAAATATTTATATAATATATATACATGTACACATACATATATATACTAATATGTTCTACAACTTAACAGTTTAGGGTTTTTTATTTTTCCTCTTTGTTTAGTCTTATAATTTTATAATAATTTTATTTTATTTTATAAAAAAAAATTATAATTACTTTGAAATTATTTTTTTTATAAAAAATAATATATCTTTTATTAATTTTTTTTAGTATAGGGGCGGGGGCGGGTATACCCGCGGGTACCTGATTACCCGTCGGGTGCGGGTGTGGGTTGGGGTTTTTAAAACCCATCGAGTTCGGGTTCGGGTTCGGGTATACTAGCGGGGTATCGGGTACGGGTACGGTGAAGTAAAACCCGCACCCATCCCAACCCGTTGCCATCCCTAAAAGCATCAGTGTGGCATACTACAACAAATGAACAGCTTGCTGATATATTCACTAAGCTACACCCTGCCTCGAAGTTTGAGGACCTGAGAAACATGTTGAGTCTTGAAAATTTTTACACTATGGGGGAACGCAGTATATTTAGCATACTTTGGTGGCTATTATTTTTCAAGTTGAAATGTTATTTACTTTAGACTTGGTGTTTTGTTTGTTACTAAGTGTCCTAGCCTTAATGCAATTTCTTTTCTGTTGGGATCATGTTGTTAGTGGATTGATATTTGTCTTTATTTTAGGATGTTGTTTGTTATTAGAGTTATATTTAAAGGTTATCAAGGATTTGATAAAGTGTGTAATCATCTTCTTTACTTGGTGCTTACTTCCTATTTGTAAGAGAAGTCTATTTTGCCTATCTTTTTTTTTGCTGCTGCCTTGTAGATGAGTGTGTGTGTGTTGGGGGTGCTTCTTTCAGTTGCATGCAACCAGACAAATTATAAAAATACATTTTCTTTCATCCTTTTCTTCTTTTCTTGTAAACACAAATATTAGGCTTCTTTCAGTTGCATGCAACCAGACAAATTATAAAAATACATTTTCTTTCATCCTTTTCTTGTAAACACAAATATTATAACACCATTGATTCAATGGAGAGAAGTCCATTTTGCCTCTCTGTTTTTTGCTGCTACCTGTAGATGATTGTGCTATGTCAGAATCTTCTTTTTTTTTTTTGTTTTTGGTCACATCTTTCAGTTGCATGCAACTAGACAAATAATAAAAATACATTTTCTTTTGTCCTTTTCTTGTAAACACAAATATGATAACACCATTGATTCAATGGGCATCAGTAATTGTACATTCAGGGGGCAGATCAATTAAATACTAACAAGAATGATCTGATGCACACCCAATTGATTGTAATACCCATCACTAGTAACTTTGCTATGTAATTAGGTCAATTTTAATGATGACAACGCATTTTGCTCTTGACTAAATCTATCCTATATGTGTGGGTTATGTATTCCCTGAACGCATACATACATATGTATTATACTTGTGGCATATGTGTGTATATATGTAGCATGCAATTCTCCATGAGGGAGGAGATTTCTGGTTTATAGTTCTGTGTGGCGGATGGGAAGGAGGTCCATTTTGCCTCTCTGTTTTTTTCTGCTACCTGTAGATGATTGTGCTATGTCAGAATCTTCTCTTTTTTTTTTGTTTTTGGTCACATCTTTCAGTTGCATGCAACTAGACAAATAATAAAAATACATTTTCTTTTGTCCTTTTCTTGTAAACACAAATATGATAACACCATTGATTCAATGGGCATCAGCAATTGTACATTCAGGGGGCAGATCAATTAAATACTAACAAGAATGATCTGATGCACCCAATTGATTGTAATACCCATCACGAGTAACTTTGCTATGTAATTAGGTCAATTTTAATGATGATAACGCATTTTGTTCTTGACTAAATCTATCCTATATGTGTGGGTCATGTATGCCCTGAACGCATACATACATATGTATTATAGTTGTGGCATATGTGTGTATATATGTAGCATGCAATTCTCCATGAGGGAGGAGATTTCTGGTTTATAGTTCTGTGTGGCGGATGGGAAGGAGAGTTTGGTTTTGGCTGCCGACTCTGGTACCATCACAAGCTGATTTACCATCGTTACGAAGGCAGTCCGCTGCTGGCTTTACAAAGCCATAATCAAATCCCATGGCACAGTTGCAGAAGGTCTCAGCAGAGCCATCTTCCCTCTCCAGGTTTATGTCGTTGAGCACTATGTTGCTGCAGGGTACTGTGTCACTGCAAGCAAATTTCATGGCATCACGGCTCTTTGAAGTTCCTCTTATGTTTTTGTATAGCACTTGGCTGATTTTCACGGCAGATGTCTGAAGTTGGCACCCACAACATTTAATCAGTGAGTATGCTCATGGAGAAATAGAAATTTCCATATTTCTATTCATATTCCTACCTGATTCTTGCAAGTGGTGGGGGAATCACAGTAGAATTGATCAATAATGATGGGGTTGGCTACAGCATTCATCTTCACATTCTCAAAACGCACAGCTCTCACATAGCCTGAACCACCCTGTACATACATTTGACTTATCAGTCTGCTATACTAGCAATATATCATAATATGGAAGCAAGGGAAGATTACAGAAGAGCTTACCTGCCAAGTCTTGATTCTCAGGCCATTAGTTGTGTCTGTAAGAGTTGCTGTGTCTACAACAATGCCGGTAACAACTGCAAGTGAGTTGTCCTTTCCAAGGCTTCCTATGCTATGATCAAAACTTTAATCTTTAATATATTATTTTTGCTTAAAAAAAGCGTTGGGCTTCTATGCGCATGGTAGGATCTGAATAGTGTATGTAGACACTGATATTTAAATTATAAAATGGTTTCATTCAATGTCATCATATATACCTGATTCCATGTCCTGGTCCGCAGTCAATGTTCTTCATCTTAATGTTATAGCTGGCATTCGCAATTGAGATACAATCATCGCCTGGTTTGGTTAAAAATGGAAAACATCAAGAATACGGCATCTCAGAGTATATAAGCAGTTGGTATAGTATGTATTTTTAGTGCATAGATACATACATACCCGTTCCTATCTGGACATTTTGGATGGTGACGTTAGATGAATTGCTTATGTGAATCCCATCTGTGTTGGGGCTGTCTCTTGGAGATTGCACACGGACGTCGGAGACTTTAATCGCATCAGACCTGTAGATAGTGAAGTGCATCTGCTGCGCGCTTTGGATGGTCAAATCTTGCACCCTTACACCTGAGCTCGCATCAATAGTAAGTGCCTGCATTTAAAACATCTAAATCAATGAGCAATTGAATATATTTGAAAAAGAGAAAAAATAATAATAATTGATTGAGCCCCCAATAACTCCTTGTCAAGATTCCAGTCAGACAGGTTCATAATAAACACATCTCGGGTTAGTTTAAAAGAGCATGGGCGGTTGGATGAAGCATTTTACCGTTGGAGCTTCTCTGCATGGCTGCAGGCATGTAAACAGAAACAAGGAAACAAAAAAAAAGTTTAGTGCATGATTGGAATAAGAGATTGCATGGGTGATCATGACTTGAGTTACTGCTGCACATATAACAGATACATGAAAAATGGATCTGTTGGTTGTTTTAATGACTTACGTTCGTCTTGTTGATCTTGCAGGATGAAGCCCACCATTTACTACCAGAGCCGTCTATGACCCCACCACCTTGAATCCTGACGCCTTTGAGCTTAGAAAAGTAGAGCCATATTCTCGGGTTCTTTGGGTCCCAACCATTGGGCTCATCGGGAGCCACAATTGTTCCGCTTATCTGCGCAAATCCACGAATCACCGCATGCTTCCACCCACAAATGTTGAAATGTGAATATGATTCATCGTCCCTTATGTATAACTAATATTACCTGAACAATGAGGTTGCTCTCGCAGGGCCCTCTGAACCTTGCTGCATTCACTAGGTAGTGACGCTGATCTGGTACCAGAAAGACTGCATTCTTGAGAGAGCAAGCCTTGTCCCAGGCGTTCAGGAAGGCCTATCATGTATTCAAGGTTAACAAGTATATGCATGATATCAAAACATGCGAACCTTTAAGTTATAATGCAATGCATATAAATTTAGTCAATTCTAAGCTGATCTCTCACCTGGGTATCATCTGTGACGCCGTCCCCAGCAGCCCCAAAGCTATCGACATTGACGGGGATCCTGGAAGCCCTCTGGCTCATCCACATTGTGGGAATATCCAACTCCAATTCCAATTCCATGGCTGCCTCATCTCCCCATATCTCCATCTCTTCCCACCAGCTGGGGACAGAGGCTGACATGACCTCGCTCACATGAGTTAGCAGCATCAGTAGAAGGAAGACAACAAACCTTATTGTTGAAAAAGCTCCCTTCCTCATCCTCTCTAATCCTTGTGTCTTGTTGATTTCCAATTGTCTTGTGCCTTTAGGTGTGGGCTTGTACATATGGATTCATTTAGTATATCCATAATATATATATATATATATATAGCTTGAAGGATGAACAAGTGAATTCGCAGCCCAAGAGTCGAGAGAGTGGGTAAACTCGTCGCTACTCTCTCTGATGGTGGCTTGGCTTCCAAGGGGGTGCATGTACGAGGGGAGTGGTGGTGGTGGAGATGGTGGTCTCTTCCTTTCTTTCTTCTTTGTTGTTCCGGATCGCATCACGTCTCTCTTGCAAGATATCATGTGTAAACTTGAAGTATAATCAAATAAACTATTTCTCCTGTAGCTCCTTTCTCCAAGTTTATGCTTTACTCCTCGATTTTTCATTTGCTGCTTCCAATGAATGTTCCGACTTATGACCAACTTGCTTCATTTTTTTCGAAAGTAGCCAGTTCTTTTTTGACAATTATGACTTTGATTTTCCTCACAAACAGCCAACTCGTGCATGAAAGTATGAACCACGAGATGAATGTCATGGAAGGGAGAAATGAATGTTGATGATCCGGAGCAGTGGAGAAAACTATGGACACTGTTGTGGGCTTGTGGCAGGAAAAGAAAGGAATGCTAATCGTTGACAATATGTGTGCTATGTTTCCTGTATGTGTTATATATTTATATATATTCTCCATTAGTATGACTAGCCAACTTTTCTGTTGCATTGAGTGGTAGTTCATGCTGCATTTTTGTTGGAGAGGAAGAACCACTTATCACCCAATTACTAATCTAATATAACTAGGGTAAATTAATACTAAGATCTTGAGGCTACAGTCAAACACAGTATGAAAGCGCTCTGGCCCTTTCTTTTTTTCTTTTTGGCAATGGTGACATACCTGTGATGCTGCTTATATTTAGCATTGGAAACGATAAGTAATTGGCAAGAGATTAATCTATCAAGAAAAGGAAAAAGAGAGGGGCAGGTCGGGGGCTAAATTCTCATGTCTGTTCTCCTTGAAGATATGTTTATTTGGTTTTTTTTAATTAAAAAAATACTGGGTAAATTATGTTTTATTGAAATAAAATGGCAAATTTAATATATAGATTATAGCAAAACATATATAAAAGCCAAGGCTACATAAAAATTTTTTAAAGAAAAAAAAAATGACATAAATAGGTGTGAGTTGTCATCAGTGATTGCCTAACCGTAAAACACCCGACTCCAATGCATAAAATTAGGGATTTTATTTTTTTTTATATGTGGTTGAGTCATACTCTCTCTCTCCCTGTTCTTTTTTTGACTTGTCACATTTGGAGGTGTTTTTTTAGAGAAAATTACTGTTTACCCCTCGATAATTTCATAACTTCTCAAACAGCCCCTGTGAGTTTTGCATACCTCAGACACCTCTTCCTTTATTGGTTCACTTCCTTTTTACCCTCTGCATTATGAAATTCCATCATTGCCCTTAAGCCTTTTTGCATACATTTTTTTCATTCTTTTTTGCATTCCTTTTTGCATGTACTCATTTCTTAAACAAAGAGCTCATTTTTTAAACAGAGAGTTCATTTCTTAAACAGAGAGCTCATTTCTTTAAACAGAAACCTCATTTCTTACAAAAAACTCATTTCTTAAACGAAACCCTCATTTTTTTAAACAGAAAACTCATTTTTTAAACAAAAACATTAATATTTAAACAGAAAAACAAATATTTACGTGATAAATTAATCATGGATATAAAAACCAATTAATCTTGGCCACTCGTACATATTTAAATAGAAACAACGATATTTAAGTACTTTTTTAAACGTAAACGCAATATATTAAACAGAAACATCGATAATTAAACAAAAGACAAACAAGCATATAAACAGAGAACTCATTTCTTAAAAGCAGAGCTTATTTTTTTAAACGAGACCCTCATTTTTTTAAACAGAAACATCATTGAGTAGGGGCATTGAGTATCTCATCGTCAGCGATCTCGCGCAACGCTGAGCGCCGAGCTCCAGATCCGGGCGAGCGATCTCGAAGGTGGCCTGCTCGTGTGGGGTCTTAAAGGAGAAATCTTTGTCGGCGTTGGCGATCCGGTTGACGACGTTGCGGAACTTCTTCTTCATCCACCGAAGCTTCTCGATCAACTGATTCTTTGTGAATTCAAGCTGGAACTGGGTCTTGATCTTCTCGTAGAACGGACCAAGATCTGCGTCGATAGGAAGCTTCAATCGTGCCGCTACGAGAGACGAATTCGAGAAACCCTTTGAGGATCACCGCTCATCCTCGTCCGCTCTAGAGTCACTGAAAAACCGCCTCGAGTCATCACACCGCTTCCCTATTTGACAGGGGATGAGGCGACGTTCCTCGGCGGTCGGAGTAGTGAGGTCTTCGGTGGAGACGCTCGGATAAGACGAGTCGAACTTGAACGGAACCATTCTCGATCGCGGAGACCGCAACATGGATAGCAATAGGGTTAGGATTAGGGATCATTCCCGGGGTTTCGATCCATGGCGCCTAAGTCGGTGACGGAACAGAGGGAGGAAGCGGCGCCGATGAGGGTTCGATCTCACCGCCTTCGCCTTCGCTCTTCATCGCCTTCCCCGCCGTCGCCTCATCTCTTTCATCTTCTTCGTCGCCGACCTCGGGGAAGACCGCACGCCCTCGTCGTCGAGCGAAGGCATCGAAAGGTTGCACCTTTTTCTCTCGCAAGATCGAGATCTAGATCGAGGGTGGAGATCAAAAATTCTAGGGTTCGAAATCCCATTTTTTTCATGCAACATGATCAGTAATTGTGAGCCGCATGCTTTGTCTCACTCGGCCCAAAATTTAATCGAATAAAGAGATTTTTGGGGGTGATAAATACACCCCAAAAAACTCATTTCTTAAACAGAGACCTCATTTTTTTAAACAGAAAACTCATTTTTTAAACAGAAAACTCATTTCTTAAATAGAAAACTCATTTTTTTAAACAAACAACTCATTTTTTTAAATAGAAAAGTCATTTTTTAAACAGAAAACTCATTTTTTAAACAGAACCTCATACCTCATATTTTAAATAGAAGCCTCATTTTTAAATAGAAACTCATTGCACCCAAGGGCATTATAGTCAAACCCTGTCACACTTGCCACAACTTCCCACACAAGGGACAATTTAGTCCAAAAAATTCCAAATTAACTCTATCAATCACTGTTAAATGTTTGGGGGGTTTAAAAAATCATTGTATTCAAAAGGAAGGGGTTTTATGGATAGCCAAATTTAGGGGGTGAATCTGTGCATATTGCAAATTTTGAGGGTGTTTTTAGCAATTTCCACTATTTTTTATTATTTTTTATTTATTATTTCTTTTTTTTACAAGAGGAACAGATAGTCCGAAGACCCTGCTAAATCGTCAAGGGGGTGTACAAGCCTCGGTGGAGCAAGTTGGGGCGGGGCCCACGCACACATGAGCGCTAGGACCACCCGCAGACAACCACCGTCACATCTTGGCATTTGGAGCTCTTCTTTGTTCATTTTTACTTGTCATATTAAAAATTTTGTGCATCATTGAATATATTTTTTAAAATTTACCCTTTAATTTAATGTACTTATACAATTTTCAATAAATTACAATTAACTACGTACTCCCTCCGTTCTTTTTTATCTGTCCTGAATAACCAAATCTCACATACCAAGAAAGTTGGTTATTTCACATAATTTAATAAAAAAATTAGTTATCTTTCTAAATTTACCCTTAATTTATATTTTCACATTACTCTCTTATATTAAATTTGAAGAAGAGAATTGAATAGAGTGTTAGAGTAATTTTGAAAAAATAAAATAAAATCCCTAATGTTTAAAAATGACAGATAAAAAAGAACGGATGGAGTAAGTTTTAAATCATATACTCCACTTAGTGGAGGTTTAAATAGAGAGTTTTGAAAAACAATGGAAGTTTTTATAAGATATATGTAATCAACTACTTTTAATCAATGTTTTTAATTGGTGTGAATTAGGTAAAACTGGCAACTAACGGAGGGGATATGCATGGATAATTTATTCCTATTATAAAAATAAATAAATAAACAAATAAAAAATGTGTGATTTGTATATAATACTGTATAAGGTTGTTGCCACCTATAATGTGCTTTTATTTTATTTTATTTTATTTTTTTGTTTGATTTGTTTGACCGAAAAGCAGGATGAGAAGAAGAGAAAGAAGACAGAGATGGGGTTTGGCCATAGATGGTCTGTTGGAAAAGATAGTAGTGGCCGACAAGCAGAAAGAGAAATTTAAAACAGAGGTAGATGTTTAATCATGCACGCCTCCTCCATGATTCACCAGAGAAGCTTATTAATGAACTTAACATGCCTTCATGGCCACTAGGCCCAGATGGACCAAATTATTTTCACTGCTTTCGGTTCACCATTTAACTCCACCGACCATGAAGCACTTAATAAATTCATTGCCTTATTGCACGGTAAAATATTCAAGTTGGTGTAGAAATTGATCAACCCATGCAGCAGAAAGCATGCGTGCGTACTGAGTCTTACCCGACTTCTGGACGGTGATAAGATTTTCAGTGTACGATCCTCCATCTGTTTGCATTGCTGGTGTTGGTAAATGGCATCGGCGCCGTTGTGTAAGATTTGAATAATTGGGAGGTGGATGTGGTGCACTCCACCTAAAACGAACCCGTGGAGAGGGTACTTGGGCCAATAAGTATACTTCATGTAACCACTCTTACCTAAACTTTTACTATTTAGATCAACACCGTTTGATCATAAAGCTTCGAACGGAATTTGAATATAGCCAATTGTTTTATATGTATATATATATATATGCATGTCACCGTTCCATCTTCACTGTTATTATTTTGGCATTATTGCTTAATTTGATCCTCGCAAGCATTAATGGCAAAGCTGGATGAGTTGAAGGCCGACCTAACTCATCACTATCAATTTTGTTTTATTTTTGTTTGTCTGGACGAGTTCCATAGTTTTTGTCGCTTCACTGGTTGGTATCTGTCTGCAGCTCCACCGAGCTGGCTAGTTCCCTTCTTCAGCCTCTTTTGAAAAGAGAGATATGGACTGGTGGCTTTATACAAATTGATCATGCAATGACGTCTAAGGACAACGAACTCTGAATTGAAAGATTTCTTCTTGATTGTTGTGGTGGTAGTGCATGTGGACTGGTATTTATGCACGTCAATTTGATAGGATTAAAAAATAAGAAGCCCCAGACAATACCACTCGATCCTAGCCCTTTTGAAAGGAGGAGAAGTAATTTATAAGATAAATAGCTATCTGTGTAGAGATGAGGCAAGATGTATGACAATATATATCTCTTAGGAAGGATGTGTCCAGGGGAGCACATTCAATTGTCGTTTCTAAAAAATTACAAATGTTAAAACTAAATTCTCACCTTAAATATTAGATTTCACAGGTACAAACTTTTGATTTCGGAGTAGAGAAGATACAAATAAGACTTCAAAAGATAAATAATTAAATTTGTGCATTATTTTCAAATTTAGAATAATTGATATTATTTTGACTAGATTGTTTGACTAATGAATTTTTTTCAATTTATATTGGATGTATGAGCCTCTTAGTTTGCTAACCTAGAGTCTCTAAGCCGTGATACCTAGGATTTCCTTATGGAAGTATTATCTGTGATATTTGATTGAAAAGGAACAAGCATATTTTCAATTAGTGTTTTGTCCCCTATCTCTATAATTATTAAAATTAATCCTATATTCGTATTTTGCTTTGTTATTGTTCAAAATTTACAAAAAGAACTTGGGCAATAGAAGATGTAATCTACTCCCTTCTGTTACCTGTGTGTTGTGCCATGTGGGGATAGAAACGGTGGATCATCTGTTTCTACAGTGCTCGTTTGCTAAACAGGTGTGGAATTATTTCGTGAGAGTATTTTGTCTCCCGGATCCTCCTATTTCCTTGTCCTTGGCTTGGGGATCCTGGAGAACTGCTGTGAGCCCGGCTTGTAGGGATGTGGGTGATCTAGTTGTAAAAGCTATTGTGTGGAATATCTGGTTGGCTAGGAATGATTGTATGTTTAATGCTGATTGCTTGTCTGTGCATGCTATTATCATTAAAATTGACAGATGTTGTTATCTTAGTTCTCTACAGTTCTGAGGGTCCAAGAGAGAAGATGGAGGATTCCATTGTTGTCATCTGCAGGAGTCTGGATTTTTTACGCCCGAGGGTGGAGGAGTCAGGAGGCGTTGTTCCTTCTGAAGAGGCTCAGACTCAGATCACGGGCTAATTGTGGTTGTAGTTTCTGTTATTGCTGCTTAGTGGTGGCCTGTGTCATGGTGTCTTTTTTGGTTGTTTCTGTGTTGTGCCACTTCTTGTGGTTGTTTTGTTATTTCTTGTTTTGTTCCCCTATGTCAGCAAGTGTGCTGATAGTGGGAGGCCTGTAGTTCTGTTTTCTCGTTTTTTTTTTTTTAATTGAAGTGGTTTATTGACTTTTTAATATCATTGGTGATTAAGTTTGCACATTTTCTAACATTGAGGAGAGTGCCAATGTCATTAATTGAGAGCCACAACCCCTTTAGAAAGTGATCCACTTATTATTTAACAAAAAAAATTGGATTTTTGGCGCCACAAACCCTTTAGAAAGATCTCATCTTTGATTTTTTCATTCATACATTTCCTCCATTTCATATTTCTTTTAATTAGTTCTGTTTTCAGTTTAGTTTTTTTTTATGTTTGTAGGCATATTTCCCACTATTCGTGATCTATCTCACTTCCTCATTTTCATCTTTTTGTTTGATCTCCTAATGTGTTTGTTGTTTTTTTTTTTTGGGTTGTTTCCTTGGTTTTATTATAAATTTGTGGTTTATTGAATTTGATAAAAAAAATCCTGGTTAATTAGCGATGGTCATCCAGGACGGTCTAATTGGCTTTCACCTGCAATTAATCCAAATGGGTTTATAGAGCAAATACCAACAATATCTTTCTTGACAGTGGACAAATAAATTGACCAAAATTATATCATGGGCGAGAGGTTAGGTACAACCCAAGCATAATGAATATAATATGTATCTATGTCATCATCTCTCACTGGGGTTTGACGCAGCGGATAATAAAAATCTTGGGAACCGAATAAGAAGCCAAAGTTCATCCGAGGATAATATAGAAAAATGTTCACATTTCAAATTTTATTTAAATCAAATCCTCTACACTGTCAAATTGTTATCGGATGGGTTCAACAACTTAGTCAATTCTAGGATTATAGTGCGGTTGGCAATGTGTTCAGCAGTATGTACTTTTTATTTTTTAAAAAACTAAAAGAAGGGTATCGTATTTTATTTTATTTCATAAAAAGGAGGACATCTAGTTGTGGTGCGACCAATGGGAGTATGTCGGAATTGTTCTCATTTCTCATCTCATTCATGCATGCCTTGTCACTTATATTTTCATGAGCAACAAATGATCAAGATATTTTATATGGGGCGCAAAACGGAGCAAAGTGCAGAAATGGGGAACAGTCTCACGTTGGTATATCAAGTGAAGTTGCAAGTTGTTTATGTGGTGTCTGAGTGTTAAAAAAAAAATTGCTTTGTTTGGTTTTATTGTATTTTATTTTTGCGTAGAGGGTCCCACAGGCCACAGAGTATTATTGTGCTTGTAAAAGCAATTGTAACATTTTCTCTGATCATCAAGTTGACGATGGCACTGAAGTTACTCCAAAGGCCAAATAGAAAGCTGAGAAACGGGGGCCTCTTAATGTCGAAAGCCTTAATTTCATGGAGGATGTAGACAAGAGACATACGCTCACAAGGTCACGAAAAAGGTTTGGTGGCTTGGGGCTGGGTTCATGAATCATGATCAAAGAAAGGATGTGCTTCCCCATCATATTCATGATTATTCATAATTCTCTGTGAAGAAGAGTGCAAGAGTGGCAAGCAAACACATGGCAAGGCATCAACCCTTGCAAAATTCACAGTGGTGGTTTTTCAAATTGGTGAAAAGTCAGTTGTACGCACTTGTAGAAAAATCAATATCGCCTTGAATGTTCTCCGTTTAGTAACCAATCATGTCCTTTCACCGTTTTCGTTCATGACGAGCGCAAATATACCTGCTTCTAAGTTCCGAGCAAAGGAGTTGGGACATGCTTCAGCAAAAAAAAGGAGAGTTGGGACATAACCCCCTGTGACGCTCCAGCCGCCTTTTCCACAACTGCTCCTAGGCTACTGCGCCCGTCCCATTCCCTGTGATCCTGTTCTTCAAATCAATTTTTATACTCAAAACTCTCGCACGGTAAAAAGATGTGCAGTCCGGACTTCGGGCTTAGGCACACACCCCATCATAATATCTTACTTTAATTACACCACCACCAAGCCTTGTTGGGTCTTATCATTAATTACTAATTAACCCAAACTCAGAAAAGCAGAAAAAAAAAAAACAGACGGACAAGACCCATCCAAGCCGGGCGTGCCACATCTTTAGATTTTGATGATAATATATATCTTTATGTGTTTGTATCTTCAAAAGTATCTTTTTAGGCTATGATCTAGACTGTATCCACTGCTCCCCTTTTCCATTCTGTAAATGTTAGCACAAAGCTGTTGGCCATCTTCCTCCGTGTCTCTAACACTAACCATTGGCAAGATTTATTTAAGCAGCCACACGCGCCTCCCTTGCTCAGTAACCGCACTCTCTCATATCTTCCAACTCTAAAGCCTTCCTTTTTGTGTGTTTTCCCCCCGGAGGAGATATCTTTAAGCTCCTTTATTAGCCATTTCCCCGTTTGGATATCTTCCATTTGAACTGAGACTTCTAATCTTCCCTGTTTTGCTAGTTCATATCTTCCCTGTTCTGAAGGAGCTGTCTTTGGTGTTTTTGTGTTTTGAGACTTTCAACTCAGAACATGTAAAACATTTGTTTCTGTTGATGCTCTGTTAGCCAATGCACTTCATCTTCTTGTTGCCGTTGATCTTGTTTTGAGTTTTCTGAGAAGCATCAGTCAACCCCAGTGATCATGGCCTTTCTCTGATTCTTTTCATTTGTAACGCCCCAACGCCCATGGATTTTCGCTAAATTTTTGCGTTGAGTTCCATGCTTTCTTCTCCTTAGATTCTGGCGATATTTTCTAGCAGATTACAACATGTAAAGTTTGCATTTTGTTGTTCTGTGAGGGTGCTTTTCTCAAAGGAGGTGAATTGCCAGCCATGGAGGAGTTCAAACATTCCTTACCGAGTCGCTAATTATTTTTTCCTTTACTGTTTCTTAACTTCGATTCATTGATACTATGAGAACAACCATTTCTCCAATAAGTTCTTCACTAGGCTTAGCGCAATTGTACATATAGATGCCTGAACAAGAAAATAGATTAGCACTAAGAGTTTTTCGTAACCAGGACGCACACTTTTAATTAGCCTGCATCTGATAGAAAGCATTATAACTAGTAGATATGGAGATGGTAATGATACAAGAGTAGGATCGATGTCCAACCTCGAGTTCCATGGGTATAGTTGTGTTTTGTGTTTTTCTTCTATTTAGCACCTTTCTCTCTTTGCTTTATTTGATCACATATCTCCACATATAATGTGACACCGAATTGGTACCTTTCCCTTGCATCCTTAATCTTTGCACAAAATAATCAACAGCTTAAGATCATGGAGGAGACCTTTGTTCCCTTTCGAGGGATTAAGAATGACTTGCAGGGTAGATGGCAATGTTACAGGCAGGACTGGGCTGGTGGTTTCAACTCTGGCTTAAGGTATCCACTCCCTCTTTAATTAGTTTTAGTTTTTTGTCATTTCCTTCTAAAAGAGCTTTCTTCTTGTTGTTGTTGATGATGATGATGATGATGATGATGATGATTTCAAAATATTGCATTTTTATGCAATGGTGTAACATTTAAGCTCTGTTATTTATTAGATATTGGTTCTATTCTGAATTTTTTTTTTTTAATGTAATCTCTGTCCTTTGAATTTGAGATTGATTCCTATGCTATGCTTTGGGCGGTTGGACCTGACAGGATCTTAGCTCCAACAACATATATATTTTTTGCTTCTGCAATTCCTGTTATATCCTTTGGGGAGCAACTTGAGAGGAGCACAGGTATTCACTTTTAGAAAAAAATGATAACAAAGAAAAAGATTTCGCTCATGTCCACAACTGAATCCTGAATCTCTGAGAACTAGTATCAGAATCTATCTCCTGGCTCTATAACTATCACAGATGGAACATTGACTGCTGTTCAAACACTCGCCTCAACTGCTCTATGTGGAATCATACACTCCATTGTTGGTGGTCAGCCCTTGCTTATACTAGGTGTTGCTGAGCCGACGGTTCTCATGTACACCTTCATGTTTGATTTTGCAAAAGACAGGCCAGACTTGGGGCACAAGCTTTTCTTGGCATGGACTGGATGGTAACGGACCAATTCTATCAATGCTAATAAATTTTCATGTGTTTCTTTTTAATCTAATACCACTGAATTTTCAGGGTTTGCATGTGGACTGCATTTCTGCTCTTCATGATGTCTATATTGGGCGCTTGCTCTATTATCAACAGATTTACTCGCCTTGCTGGGGAACTATTTGGTTTACTTATAGCAATGCTCTTTATGCAACAAGCTATCAGAGTAAAGCTTTAGTCTTCTTCTAACGTTAGCAGATCATTCTTGGTATAGATTGAATAGCTATGAAATGCAACAGACCGTCCTTTAATTATTTCGGGGGAAATGAATGCTTATGGCACAAGAGCAAGCTGTGTCTTCTGAGTTTATCCAATAGAACTTTCTATACAGAGCATGGCTTTAGGATGGATAGTTATTTCCTGATTTTTTTTATAAAAGCAAATTGTCAATATTTAGCTTTTTGCTACAACTGAAGTTCTTTTTAAAATAAATTTAAATACACCTGCTGAAGCTTTTAAAATTCATTTCAGTGGGCATGCATTCTATTTTGTTTTCTTCCCTTGTTTCCTGTGCTTCTACTTCACTGCATCTTCCTTATTTTCATGACCCACTGGATATCGACATTTGTTTTTTAGCACCTCTACATAGATTTAACCGGTGTATTGCTCATTGACCATGGATTATCTCTATCAGGGTCTCATTGATGAGTTTCGCATACCAAAAAGAGAAAATCCTAAGCAAATTCAGTTTGTACCACCATGGAGATTTGGAAATGGAATGTTTGCATTAGTTTTGTCCTTTGGACTTCTGCTTACTGCTCTTAGGAGTCGCAAAGCAAGGTCATGGCGCTATGGAACAGGTAGCCATGCTAAATCTGCAAGGCTCTCCTCTTCTCTTGGAGAGTGACGTCTATTCCATTTTTGTCTTAAAGCTAGATTTCCAAACAAATGTACCTTGTGTAAGCATTGTTTTACGCTAATTGAAGGCTGAGGAAATGTTTCAGGTTGGCTACGTGGAGTTGTTGCAGATTATGGTGTACCATTGATGGTATTTGTTTGGACTACAATATCATATATACCTGTTAATAGTGTTCCAAGAGGGATTCCAAGGCGCCTTTTCAGTCCCAATCCATGGTCGGATGGTGCTTACTCAAATTGGACAGTTATCAAGGTTGATACTGAGATACTCCCTTATTTGGTGGTCATATTTTACTTATGGCTTGAAAGAACTCCAGTGGTTCTTCATGACATAATCTTTGAATCTTGATTATCAAAACTGCGTGCACATACAAATGCCTTCACTTGTTACTTATATTTGCTACATGCCACAGGGAGCTGATGATAACCAAAATAATTGCCTTGTTTGAGTCAAATCTTCTGCTCTTTAAAGTTTAACAGGATTTAATGCTTCCATTTTTAAGGAATTCACTTGATTGAGAACAGTCATCTGTCTTAAACCACATTTTGTATTGTCTTGTGATACAACACATACCCATTCTTTGTCCATTCAGAAGGCAAAAACTGAGTCTTTTACCTCTTACTCTTCAGTTTTCTTGTTTCTCTTGCGCAGGACATGTCAGATGTTCCACCAATTTATATAGTTGGTGCATTTATTCCAGCTACTATGATTGCAGTGCTCTATTATTTTGATCATAGTGTTGCATCTCAGCTTGCTCAGCAGCAGGAATTTAACTTAAAGAAGCCATCTTCTTACCATTATGACCTTCTCCTTCTGGGTTTCCTGGTATGGAATATGAATATAACTATGTTTCTGTGATGCGGAAAAAGAAAATTTATTTTTCATAATTCATGCTTTGTGCTTACGGGCTTGAACTTCCAAATAAGAGGTCATTCTTTCCATTTGTTGCCTATATTATTTCATTTATCTGAGGTTCCTAAGCACATAATCATTAAGATTTGTCCCAATGTAAATTTTGTTGACACATTGACTTTGAGTTGACTATCTTTTCTTTAGAGAGTTATTTCTTTGGTATAGGGCATATAAGTTGGAGATAGAAACTGGCTTATGGTATTGTCTTATCCCCGCTATCCTCGTTTTCAAAACTAATGATGTGTTTAATGGAGCAGACTATGTTATGTGGGCTCATTGGGGTTCCTCCTTCAAATGGTGTTATTCCACAATCTCCAATGCATACAAAAGGTTTGGCTACTCTGAAACACCAGGTACTCTCTATGGACAGATTCCATTTGAAGAATATCAGTGGCCTTTGATCTTGTAAATAAAATTGTTCTGTGGCAGATATTGCGTGACAAACTACTATCAACAGCGCGCAGAAGTATCAGCCAAAATTCAAGCTTGGGGCAGTTGTATGGAAGCATGAGAGATGCATATAATCAAATGCAGACCCCGTTAGTTTACCAAATTTCATCTACTATGGTAACTTAACTCAGCAGCAATTATAATGGCCTTTTATGGTGAAATGACTTTTTCTTTGCTTGTTCATCAACAGGGGCTCAAGGAGTTGAAAGAATCCACCATCCAAATGGCTTCAAGCAGTGGCTGCATAGATGCTCCTGTTGATGAGTCAGTATTTGATGTGGAGAAAGACATAGATGACCTACTTCATGTTGAGGTCAAAGAACAACGTCTCAGTAATCTACTCCAGGCTGTGATGGTTGCAGGTTGTGTTGCAGCAATGCCCCTTCTTAAAAAGATCCCCACATCAGTCCTCTGGGGCTATTTTGCCTTCATGGCAATTGAAAGCTTGCCAGGAAATCAGTTTTGGGAGAGGATATTATTACTTTTTACTGCCCCCAGTCGAAGATACAAGTATGTTTGCCTTCAAGATCAACTTCAATTGAGTACTCTTTTTTTGCTGTTCCACATGGAAAAACTGGGAAAATTAAATTTAGCCATCAAATGCATGAGAGACCCTTAGATACATGTTGTTGTCTTGGTCTGAACTCAGCTTTGCATTCTTAGCACACAGGATCTTTGTGAACATTGTCTTAAAGGTTACGTACTTACATATAGGGGCCAGTAGAAGAATTTGAATTTTTGCTAAGACTTATTTTCCTTTTGGTATTGGAAGATAACCTTTGAATGCAATAAATTAAAAATGTTCCTAACGACATTGCTCAGACCTAGGGATACATGGAAATATTGATTATGTTCTAAGGAGACTTTCATAGATGAGGATTTGCAAATATAACTATCTATATAGTTCAGGGTAAAACTGATGAGGAAATGGGTTGGTCAGAGAAGTACATTTCATCATGTCATTGTACAATTGATTTTAGTCATTTCTGTGTATTTATTAAGGAGCCATTGCAGTTTCATGGAACTGGTTTTGCTTCTGTTAGAATCAAATGTTGCCTATCATTGTGTAGCCCCTTCTTCTCTAGGAAAATTTTGCAATACTATTTTTTGTTGTTTGAAGTTAACTATCTGCAATTGGAAATTCTATCAGGGTCCTGGATGAGTATCACGCAACATTTGTGGAGAGTGTGCCTTTCAAGGCAATTGCGATCTTCACTTTATTCCAGACAAGTTATTTGCTTTTATGCTTTGGTCTCACATGGATTCCTATTGCCGGGGTCCTCTTCCCGCTTCTGATCATGCTCTTAGTCCCAGTGCGGCAGTACATCCTGCCCAAATTCTTTAAAGGAGCTCATCTGACAGACTTAGATGCTGCGGTGTATGAAGAAGCACCAGCTTTGCCCTTCAACATTGATGTAAGTTCTAATATAAATATGATGAAATAAAACTGTTTATATAAATTCATCTCATCTGGAAATGCCTGTTTGACAGGGTCAAGATCCTAGCCGGAGAGTAACAAGGAATGATCTTGCGGATGATGGAGAAATTTTTGATGAGATGATCACTAGAAGTCGTGGTGAGATCCGGCACACTCACAGCCCAAAGATAACGAGTTCAACTCCGACTTCATCAGTGGATTTGAAGTCCTTACACAGCCCAGTAATTTCAGAACGAACCGTCAGTCCTCAAATCAGTCAGTTGAGGGTTGGTGGGAGCCCGGGTTTTGGAACAAAAGGAAGAGAAGTCATGAAAACACCTAGTCCTTGGAGTCCTTTGGGAGAGAGTTCTCAGATGTCAAGAGCCAATTTGAATCCTCAACAGGACTCAAAGTCACTTAGCTAAAAGGTTTTCAGGTTTGTTCAGTGTCACTTTTAGATTGAGCTGTGAGACTGGTCATTGTTGATATTAGGTTGCCTGCTGGTTAACACTTTTACCATGGCAATACAATGGTGCCATTTATCATATATGTGTTTATATTGTATGGAACTGCATTATGGTTGGTTTCTTAATAAAATAATGGAACTCGAGGTTTGGACATGACATTAGGATGGTGTCATCTATTATGTAATATGTATGTGTTTATATTGTATGAGACAGCATTGTGTTGGTTTTTTTTTTTAATAATATAAAGGAACTCGGGGGGTCAACATGATATTTGGATAGTGTAATCTATTGTATATGTGTTTATATAGCCTGAAACGGCATTATGTTTGGTTTCTTAATTAATAATATAATGGAACTCAAGGTTTGAATAGATATTAAGGTATTGTAATCTATTATATGTGTGCTTATATTGCAAAGTTTATTTTCTATACTGCAAGGGGATCTGTTTTGAAACTGCATTATGGTTTTTTTTTGGGAAAGAGGAGCGGGACGAACCCACTAGAGACCCAGGGACGTGCACAAGCCTCGGTGGAATAAGTGGGGACGGGGCCGTGCTCATGTGGGCGCTGAAACCACCCGTACACATCCACTATTCACAACTCCCAGAAATGTGCCCTCAGCCGATAATCGAACTCTCACCACTCGGTGAGAGATCTATCGGCGACCCGTGTACCAATAGACCCGAAGGTCGTTGGCGAAACTGCATTATGGTTGCTTCATGATAATATAATGTAACCCAGAGGTTTGAACATGATATGTGTTTCTTGTGTTTTTTTTTATATAATTTAAAATTGTTGAGCACATATTTTCTGTAATTTATACTGTGAGAAAGGGGTGGAGATATAGCTTTCATTTGCTTGAAGGAAAAATAATTAAAAAAAAAAAAGGAATTAGAATGTGGTTATTTGATCATAAGAAGCACCTAGTTATATAACTTCAAGCTTGTCCTTGGTAGATGGCAGAAAATCAATGCTCTATATGTGCAATCGAAAGAGGAAGCGATGACATTGTCTGACTATATGTATGTTTTCCTGGATATGCCTAAATGCCCTGCATTTGGTGTTATTCATGTATTTTATGGAGTTGAAAGATCCAATATTCACAATAAGTTTATAGTAAGATGCTCTAATATTCCCTATTATTATATAATTCTTCAAGCATTGTTTTTTACAGGAGGGATATCGAAATGAGCTGTGCATTATTATGAGCAAGTTAATTAAGGGTGACACTTTTGTCTATGTTGTTATTATTCTGTGCTTGCTTTTGACTACTAGGGCCCATTGCACAAGTGATTGGTGTCACTTTCCAACGCGAACTCACAATCAAGACTATATAGGGACAGAAATCTACAGCAGAGCTCTCTAAAGCCAAAAGCAAAAGCAACGTCTCTATGATTGTAATATAGGACTCCCAAAGGCCCATCTTCTTTGTTGTCTCACGCCACGCCACGCCATGGCAGGCAGCAAAGATAGAGATAGAGATAGAGATAGAGATAGAGATTTTCCCTGGCCTCACTTGATGTTGATGATGATGGGGACGGGAGTGGGTGCTGTGCGGATGCAATGCATTACAGATAGAGATAGATTGATAGATAGACACCTTTTATATATAATAATCGCTAGCTGACATGATACTTTTGTCTTGGGTTGGGTTGCTGGAGGGACGTTGTTTTCAGGTTCCAGCGGCAGCGGATGGTATATTAATAATGAAATGGTGGAGGTGAAGAATAGATAGATAATAGACTAGTAGTAATACTAATAATAAAGGAAAGCCGGCTCTGAAGCAACAAGCTCAAGCTCAGACAAAACAGAAGAGGTTGGATAGTAAACAATCATTAAACCAGGTGTTAGTTAGGATTAGAAAGACGGTTTTATAGTTTTCAGGAACAAATTCTGTGTGAGAATTAAGGCAACAGCCGTTTGGGGGTTGGTTTCCGTCCTTCCCCGCCTAGTCAGTCCTTGCATCTTTTGCGTTGGGGTTTTGACATTTTGTCTTGATCGGGTTTGGTTCGATTAAACCAAACAACCAAACCGGTTACAGACTACAGAGGATGAGAGGAGGCGGAATATTCAAGTCCTATGGTTGGCTTTATGCTGCTGTTGTGTCTCTCCTTGGTTGGTTGGTTGGGACTTGGTACCGCGGATGAAGAGGCCTCACTTCCTTCTCTTTGGAGATTCCATCACGGAGCAATCCTTCGGCCCGGCAGGATGGGGCGCTGCTCTCGCCAACACCTATTCACGCAAGGTCTCTTCTTCATCATCTTCTTCTTTTTCTTCTTCTACTACAACTACTACTTTCGCAAGTGATCCATTTTGTTTGTCATCCAGATCCCCATTCTCATATGTTTGATGTTCAATGTCCCTTTATTTATCAATTTATTTATGGTTAAGTGATTATAATCAAATCGATGATACCCTATGTTGTTTCCAGGCTGATGTACTTGTGAGAGGTTACGGTGGATATAACACAAGATGGGCCTTGTTCTTGCTCAACAGCCTCTTTCCTCCGGTTTGATTCTTTTCAAAATGCTTTTTTTTTTAAAAAAAAAAATTAATTGTATTTTTATTGTCAATTTCAATCCTCATACAATAATTACATGATGTATGTACGTTGCAATTTGTCCATTATTATGTGATTCTCCAAATGCGCCCCCGGTATTGTCTATTAAACAAAATGTGAAGTGTGGTTGAAGCTTGGCAAACAAATTCCATGATCTACTTCAGATTCTCAGCAAACTCTCACATTGTTAAAATCTAATAGCACTTGCAAAATTTGGCATGATAAACTTGGTATGTTGTTTGCTACAAAGAGTATGGAATTGTGTGTATGTTTATTGGCCCTTTGCAGAGTTCATTTATAATTTAGCCTTCAATTTGTGTCTCAGGACATTTCTATCTAAGTTAGGCTGATTCTTTTTTTTTTCTTCTTAATTTTCAGAATTGTCTGACCCCACCTGCAGCTGCAACCATTTTCTTTGGTGCAAATGATGCAGCCATTTTGGGGAGAACAAGTGAGCGGCAACATGTGCCTATCAATGAGTACAAGGTGAACCTGCTCAAAATTGTTCAACAGATGAAGGTTTATTATAATCCTTCCATCAGCTTTTCTTTTGCATCAAAAATCTACTGTCCACTTACTTCCAGATCATTAAACCTTGTGCTTTTTTGGTCAAGATGTTCATTTGTTCTGGTCACTTCTATATCTCTTATGACTGTATACTGCCTGTTAGACCCTATGTTGCCGAAGTTTCTTTGTTGCACTTAGGCGGTTGGGACTCTGTACACCTACTGTAGACTAGTTGGTCAAACATCTTTGGTAGGATTATTTTATAGATCCTCCTCTACACTCTTGAGTATTATTTCTTTTTTTTTTCTTTCTTTACTTTTGTCTTCTTCCTTCAGAGCAACAGGGATAAAAATCATTTATTGACACCAGTCATAGAATGACCAGTTAACCAATGATTATATCAGTGTGATCACAAAGTGGAATATAAGTGGCCATGGTTCTATATACAAAACAACCTGCAAACAACATTGATTCAGGGAAACACTAGGGTAATATCTTGCGATACAAACTTGATCTTTCCCTCCCTTCCCTTCAATTCATTCCCCTACAACCATAGCTTGCAAGTGACGCCTTCAGATTTTGCTAGATTTCTGAAAATGCAGTTGTTATGTTCCTATACCGAGCAGCACTCACCACTAGAATCTCACATGAGCCCAGCAAACCATTGGGCATGGAGAATTTCCAACAGCTCCAAATCTCCTCTATCATCTGAGGAAAGTTGTATATAAGCACTTTATCGAATAGAACTTTCCTAATTAATCTAGTAAGGCTGTAACTCAGAAGTAGATGCTCATTGGTTTCATGTTCTGTGCCCCATGATACACAGTCTTGTCTTCTTCACTCTTCCATGTAGTTGGATAATATCAATATAGATCTTTCTGTTTCTTTACTTGGCCTTGAAGCATTTTATGTTTTGTCTTCTCCACTCTTCTATGTAATTGGATAATATCAATACAGATCTTTCTGTTTCTTCACTTGGCCTTGAAGCATTTTTTTTGGGGGGGAAATGGAGCTCTATAAGCTATTTATTCAAAAAACCAGGAAATTACAGAGAACTTCTGCTAACAAGACACAAAGAAACTGAAAAAGAGGAAAAAAAAACAAAATAAAGAAAGAAGAAGACACTAGTAAAATTGCTTCATAAGCCAATGTGGAAGGTCCCTTCCTTGATGAAACAAAATTAATGCATGCTTGCTAGAACCAAAAATGGCCAGGTTAACAGCAGCTTTCATCCAGCTATAAGGAATGATGTGAATCTTAGGAAAATTGTGTTCTTTCAGAAGATTGTGGATATTCTCAATCAAAGGATCAAGACGCCAAACAGCTTGCCGGTTGCTCTGGTTGATGGCCAATAAGAGATCTCTGTTTGCTATAAAGACATGTTTGCAAGAGATTTTCAAATTCAAAGAATTCTGCAGCGCAATAGCAAGAGCGCAGGCTTCAGCTTCAATGCTGGACTCAGCAATAGTTGGACCGCATCCGGCATGAACTAAACTTGAATTGATGTTGGAAATGCAGAAGCCAACACCAGACTTGACAGATTCGCGATTCCAAACTGCAGCAGCAAAAAGAAATGGAGCATCAGCGGTAGAGAAGTTATTAATTAGAAGGTTTCTACCAACAACAAAAGACTGAGTAGAGAAATATATACCATGTAAAAGTGAAGAATGAATTATGTGTTATCATTGATAAAGATGAACATATATGTACAGAGGAAAAACTGTGCATCCCTACAAATCAGTAATTGATTAGCAACAAATCAGGCTGTTAACTATCAATTAGTGATTACGATAGTATATACAAATCTTTTATTCTTAATATGGAAGATAAGGAAGATTAATTTCCTAACATGAATAGCAACTGGTGTTTGAAACATTTACTCAATCTGCGGGGTGTGGTGAAACAATTCTTTGTTTACAGGTTGGGGATGGGAGAAGGTTCTCCTGCTGGTTTGACCATTGGTATGATGGTAGCTCTATTATAGATTTGTTTCCATGGATTAATTTGAGAGGGAATACTCTGTCTAAAAGAGCTTATGTTTGTGATTTTTGGAGGGATGATGGCTGGCATCTCCCTGTGACTGGATATCCTGCATTAGCTCAGGTTTGGGATTTTCTGCAGAGGAATTTTTCTGTTAATATTAATGAGAAGGATTGTATACTGTGGATGCCAGATAAGAATGGTGAATTTAGTATTAGGAGTACTTGGAGGAGTTTGATGCCTATTGAGCAGGAAATTTCTTGGGCTAAATTGGTGTGGTCTCATTGTAATATGCCTAGGAATTCTTTCATCTTTTGGCTTGCTTTGCATAACAAGCTTTTGACAAAGGACAAGTTATTTGCTTGGAAAACTATAGATTCAGAAACTTGTGTTTTCTGTAATAAAGCCAGGGAGGATGTGTCTCACCTTTTCTTTAGTTGTGATTTTCCCCAAAAAGTGTGGGTCAGGGTGTTAAAGGCTGTGAACATTCAGAGACGACCTTTTTATTGGCAAAAGGAAGTCAGTTGGTTCCAAAAGAAAGCCATGGATAAGACTATGCTTGCTAAGCTAAGGAGAAATGTGATTTTGTTGCTGTATATTTGATTTGGAGTGCAAGGAACCTGCTGATTTTTCAGCAGAATTTTATTACTGTGGATCAGGTGTTTGCTCAGGTCAAGGAGGTGGTTCTATTCAAATTTTCTGTCAAAATTTCAAAGTCGTCTGATTGTGCTCTTTTGAGCAAGTGGTTGCAGTAATTCTGACAGAGGCGTGTCTGGTGTTGTCAGTAGGATGCTCTGTTTCTGAAGGCTTGGGCAGTTTATTCTGTTAATTAGTCTCTGTTGCTATGAATGATTGTTGAATGAGTGAAGCATAATCTCATTGGTGGTTCTTTGATTGGTGGTGGTGTTTGTTTTTTTTCTGGTGCTACATATTGCGTTGTTTTGATTGGGTGGGAAGTCGAGCTTTGATTGGTGACTTCCACAAGTGTGGGTTGTATGGCTGCTGGTGACTGTCTTGGTGGTGAAGTGATGTGGATTGTGTAGGAATTGATGTCCCTGTATGAGTGGTGGTGGTTTTCGTGCTGCGCTTATATCCTTCCTTATGCATTAATTTGTGGTTAGTTTGTATCCCATTTGTTTGAGTTTAATAAATATTTCATTTTGGCTCGACAAAAAAATATATGTCACGCCCCGAACCCGGCTCACTGCGGCCCAGGTCTGCTGACAAACGGCCGCACACTCTGCAAAAGCCGAAGTAGGCAGTCATGGCCTCAAAAGCACGAAAAAAATTAACAACGGGATTATGAGACTGAGGCCGATGTGAACCACTAAAAAAATATCGGGATCACAAAAATGTTCAATAATTTCAAAAAAACATACAAAATGTAACAAAGCGGAAAAAATAACAAAGTGAAATTTAGAAATCGGAAATAAATCATAATGATTTACTTTTACCAAAATATACGTATATGTCCCCCAAACAACTAATGCCAAAAACAAAAATATCATAACTCATTTATTTAAACTCGGTGACCCGAGTCGGATTTCGAACTCATAGGTTTACCCTCGGTGACCCGAGCCGAATATCGAGTCGTTATTCTTCACCGACGGAGCGGTGCGAAACTATAGTTTTACATGTCGAAGATGCGTGTCGACACGGTCAGTGTTTAACCCCCAGTGACAGGGTTATTGCACAGTTAATTGGGGACTACGAATTTCTATACAAAAATATGTCGGGTTTAAAATCATTGTCAACGCAAAATACTGGTGATCCCGTTTTTCTTACAAAAATTAAACCAATTATATCAACAATAACACACTTAACAAAACAATAAATAAATAGCCAAAGTTAATATATATATATATACACACCTATATACATACAAATAACTTGGAATTCAAAAGAAATAACCTACTGAAACATAATATATAGAAATTTACCCAATACTGAATCATCAAATAATCCAGGGATTTTTTTCACATTTTTAAACAAATTCAAAAAAAATAGAATAATCTCGAGAATTAAACAAAAAAATAAAGTCCGAAATCAATGTTAGAAAAAAATAATAATTTACTAATAAGATAGCCAAGTGACCAAATAATAGAAGAAATAATTTAACAAAAAAACAATTTAACAAAGTGTCACAAATACATCATATATTAATATTTATAGGTGGTTTACTTACCCGACTAGCTAACATCAAAACTATAAGCGCCACGAAATTAGGCTTCCACAAAATACCCTCCCAACGATAACCACACAACCTTGACGAAGAGGTCTATCTCCGTCCTCGCCGCCGGCACCACACACCAAAAAGAAAAAGAGAAAAGGAAAGAGGCAAGATCTCTCCCTCTTTCTTGGTTCAAACGAGACTATATCGGAAGAAACAAAAGGTGGCGGCTAGGGTTTGAAAACCCTAATAAGATATAAGAATTAAGAGAAAAATTAATAAAAAAAGGAAAGTTTCTTTTTCCTCTTCAGTAACGACCTTTATATGCAAAAACAATTAAATGAAATAAATTAAAAAAATGTGTGGGGCCCACAACTCCTCCCTCCTAAAAAAAAGTTTAGTCCTCTAAACTTAACTTAACCATCAAAGCAGACTTCCAGTAAAAATTCAGACCATGAAAAAGTTCGAGCGTCATCGAATTAGATGATAAGATTCAAAGACCAATGGATTCAAACAAAAACTTGATTGATGATACTTCTAAGGACAATGGTCACAACAAAAAAACAATAAACCTACCTTTGATTTGTTTTTAAACTCATATCAAACATAATATAGAATTCAATGCTTTTTGAACATCCTTGATTAAACATCAATATGAGCATATATTATCATGTGTTTTGTTGTCATCCGACTTCAAAAGAATTTAAAACCGCAAAAACATTACCATCATTGCAATCTATCAAACCTCGATTAAAATCCCCAATTCATGTATCATCCCATGGATATGATAACTAAATCAAACAAGTTTAGAAAAACTAAAATGCCATTAATTTCTTTCTCATCCACTGGAATCAATGTTTCCTACTAAAATCACCTAACATGATTCTCATAGATCAAACTTGGCAACCATCAAACATCAAAACTTCAAAATTATACATATACTCCAGTCCACAACAATATTTGAACGCTAAAATTTTCTCATTGATTGAAAAACATAAGCAAATTAAAACCAATCGAGAACCGCCAATTATCTACCAAGCTTAAACTTTGTTTTGAATCATCCTCAAACAAATATTTGGAGTATAATCATCAAAATTTCTTAAATCTTCCTAAACACTAAGGTATGATCCTTTATATCTTTTTGCTAGTAGAATTACAACAATGGAACTTATTTCACCTTCGAAGTACATAATGATTCTCTAGATTGACCATTAATTCAGTAAAAGCAATACAACTGAACATAAGAATCATATATATCATTTAGAGCCTCTTCTTAGTTTCAAGAAAATCAAAGAAAAGTATCGAATTATAAGAATTTTGCTCCTCAAAAAAATTTTCAACCATTATCTTGCCACTCAAAGCACCAAAAACTACACAACAACAAACAAAGTCGGGGAACATGATCGACACATTAACCTCCAGAAAATTTTCCTAATTATAGCAATATTTAACTTGCCAACATCATTATTTCTCTTCAAAATAAATTTACTCACCAAGCTAAAATGTGATAAAGTTCCATAATATTCTTAGCGCTCCTCAAATTATAGCATCATCATGAAATTCACCAAATTTTTTTGCATATTAAAAATTTCAGCCTGGTTTTTACAAAAATCATGAATATCATCCAACATATACATCTAATTATAGAGATATTTTACAAGCACATAGATAAAATCATAACAAACGTTCTCTGTATTATGCACTTTGGCCAATTCAACCTCATAAATCATAAAAAGTACAATTCCTTCCTCATGCCCTACACAATAACAACAACTGAGAAGGGTCTACTTAAGCAAACATATCTCATTGGTTACAAATCCAATAACTTCAAAATTTTGCAGGTGATTAGTTATGGAAAAGTGCTAAAATTTTCTAGTTCTAACCTTTTCCAAATAATATTAACTAAGGCTCTGAATTTGGGATACAATTTCAGCCAGCATAAAGTCAAAATCTGGAAATTCACAACATGTACAATTATATATATAAACAACCACAAATTCAATTCTAATAATTCTCCAAATCATCACATAAGCAATTTCAAGATTCCTCTTTTCTTTTCTTATATAGATATTCATGTCTGTCAAAGAAAATCACATACATAGCAATCTACAAAATAAAAAAAAAAAATGAACATCACACAAATCAAAGCTTTCCTACAATTCAAGCTATCAAACAAAGACTCATGCTCTAGTATGCAACTTCCAAAAAGATTCTAAGTGAAGTGGCATCTAGGCAAATACCACAACCTCCACAACCCACTTATCTTGGGGTTTTCTCACTCTTACTCGAATTTAACGGATCTATCTAATATATGAAGGCAAAAACAATTTCTCCTCTAACCATCTCTCTGATACCACTAGATTTGTCACGCCCCGAACCCGGCTCACTGGGCCCAGTCTGCTGACAAACGGCCCTACACCCTACAAAAGCCCGAAACCAAGTAGGCATACAAGGCCTCAAAACACGAAAAAAATTAACAACGGGATTATGAGCTTGAGAGCCCGAGTAAGCAACCACTAAAAAAATATCGGGATCACAAAAAAATGTTCAATAATTTCAAAAAAACATACAAAAATGTAACAAAGCGGAAAAAATAACAAAGTGAAATTTAGAAATCGGAAATAAATCATAACAGATTTACTTTACCAAAATAACAAGCATATATGTCCCCCAAACAACTAATGCCAAAACAAAATATCATAACTCATTTATTTAAACTCGGTGACCCGAGTCGGATTTCAGAACTCATAGGTTTACCCTCGGTGACCCGAGCCAGAATATCAGAAGCCGTTATTCTTCACCGACGGAACGGTGCGAAACTATAGTTTCTATGTCAGAAGTACGTGTCGACACGGTCAGTGTTTAACCCCCAGTGACAGGGTTATTGCACAGTTAATTGGGGACTACGAATTTCTATACAAAAATATGTCGGGTTTAAAATCATTGTCAACGCAAAATACTGGTGATCCCGTTTTTCTTACAAAAATTAAACCAATTATATCAACAATAACACACTTAACAAAACAATAAATAAATAGCCAAAGTTAATATATATATATATACACACCTATATACATACAAATAACTTGGAATTCAAAAGAAATAACCTACTGAAACATAATATATAGAAATTTACCCAATCTTGAATCATCAAATAATCCGAGGATCACATTTTTTTAAACAAATTCAAAAAAATAGAATAATCATCGAGAATTAAACAAAAAAATAAGTCCGAAATCAATGTTAGAAAAAAATAATAATTTACTAATAAGATAGCCAAGTGACCAAATAATAGAAGAAATAATTTAACAAAAAAACAATTTAACAAGTGTCACAAATACATCATATATTAATATTTATAGGTGGTTTACTTACCTGACTAGCTAACATCAAAACTATAAGCGCCACGAAATTAGGCTTCCACAAAATACCCTCCCAACGATAACCACACAACCTTGACGAAGAGGTCTATCTCCGTCCTCGCCGACGGCACCACACACCAAAAAGAAAAAGAGAAAAGGAAAGAGGCAAGATCTCTCCCTCTTTCTTGGTTCAAACGAGAGACTATATCGGAAGAAACAAAAGGTGGCGGCTAGGGTTTGAAAACCTAATAAGATATAAGAATTAAGAGAAAAAAAAAATTAATAAAAAAGGAAAGTTTCTTTTCCTCTTCCGTAACAGCCTTATATGCAAAACAATTAAATGAAATAAATTAAAAAAAAATGTGTGGGGCCCACAACTCCTCCCTCCTAAAAAAAAGTTTAGTCCTCTAAACTTAACTTAACCATCAAAGCGGACTTCCAAAGTAAAAATTCAGACCATGAAAAAGTTCGAGCGTCATCGAATTAGATGATAAGATTCAAAGACCAATGGATTCAAACAAAACTTGATTGATGATACTTCTAAGGACAATGGTCACAACAAAAACAATAAACCTACCTTTGATTTGTTTTAAACTCATATCAAACATAATATAGAATTCAATGCTTTTGAACATCCTTGATTAAACATCAATATGAGCATATATTATCATGTGTTTGTTGTCATCCGACTTCAAAAGAATTTAAAACCGCAAAAAACATTACCATCATTGCAATCTATCAAACCTCGATTAAAATCCCCAATTCATGTATCATCCCATGGATATGATAACTAAATCAAACAAGTTTAGAAAAAAACTAAAAATGCCATTAATTTCTTTCTCATCCACTCGGAATCAATGTTTCCTACTAAAAATCACCTAACATGATTCTCATAGATCAAACTTGGCAACCATCAAACATCAAAACTTCAAAAATTATACATATACTCCAGTCCACAACAATATTTGAACGCTAAAATTTTCTCATTGATTGAAAAACATAAGCAAATTAAAACCAATCGAGAACCGCCAATTATCTACCAAGCTTAAACTTTGTTTTGAATCATCCTCAAACAAATATTTGGAGTATAATCATCAAAAATTTCTTAAATCTTCCTAAACACTAAGGTATGATCCTTTATATCTTTTTTTGCTAGTAGAATTACAACAATGGAACTTATTTCACCTTGAAGTACATAATGATTCTCTAGATTGACCATTAATTCGAGTAAAAAGCAATACAACTGAACATAAGAATCATATATATCATTTAGAGCCTCTTCTTAGTTTCAAGAAAATCAAAGAAAAAGTATCGAATTATAAGAATTTTTGCTCCTCAAAAAAAAATTTTTCAACCATTATCTTGCCACTCAAAGCACCAAAAACTACACAACAACAAACAAAGTCGGGGAACATGATCGACACATTAACCTCCAGAAAATTTTCCTAATTATAGCAATATTTAACTTGCCAACATCATTATTTCTCTTCAAAATAAATTTACTCACCAAGCTAAAATGTGATAAAGTTCCATAATATTCTTAGCGCTCCTCAAATTATAGCATCATCATGAAATTCACCAAATTTTTGCATATTAAAATTTCAACCTGGTTTTTACAAAATCATGAATATCATCCAACATATACATCTAATTATAGAGATATTTTTACAAGCACATAGATAAAATCATAACAAACGTTCTCAGTATTATGCACTTTGGCCAATTCAACCTCATAAATCATAAAAAAAGTACAATTCCTTCCTCATGCCCTACACAATAACAACAAGCTGAGAAGGGTCTACTTAAGCAAACATATCTCATTGGTTACAAATCCAATAACTTCAAAATTTTGCAGGTGATTAGTTATGGAAAAGTGCTAAAATTTTCTAGTTCTAACCTTTTCCAAATAATATTAACTAAGGCTCTGAATTTGGGATACAATTTCAGCCAGCATAAAGTCAAAATCTGGAAATTCACAACATGTACAATTATATATATAAACAACCACAAATTCAATTCTAATAATTCTCCAAATCATCACATAAGCAATTTCAAGATTCCTCTTTTCTTTTTCTTATATAGATATTCATGTCTGTCAAAAGAAAATCACATACATAGCAATCTACAAAATAATGAACATCACACAAATCAAAAGCTTTCCTACAATTCAAGCTATCAAACAAAGACTCATGCTCTAGTATGCAACTTCCAAAAAGATTCTAAGTGAAGTGGCATCTAGGCAAATACCACAACCTCCACAACCCACTTATCTTGGGGTTTTCTCACTCTTACTCGAATTTAACGGATCTATCTAATATATGAAGGCAAAAAAACAATTTCTCCTCTAACCATCTCTACGATACCACTAGATTTGTCACGCCCCGAACCCGGCTCACTGGGCCCAGTCTGTCGACAAAGCGGCCGCACACCCTACAAAGCCGAAAACCAAGTAGGCATACAAGGCCTCAAAACACGAAAAAAATTAACAACGGGGATTATGAGCTTGAGAGCCCGATGAAGCAACCACTAAAAAAATATCGGGATCACAAAAAAATGTTCAATAATTTCAAAAAAACATACAAAAATGTAACAAAAGCGGAAAAAAATAACAAAGTGAAATTTAGAAATCGGAAATAAATCATAACAGATTTACTTTACCAAAATAACAGCTAGCATATATGTCCCCCAAACAACTAATGCCAAAACAAAATATCATAACTCATTTATTTAAACTCGGTGACCCGAGTCGGATTTCGGAACTCATAGGTTTACCCTCGGTGACCCGAGCGAATATCAGAAGCCGTTATTCTTCACCGACGGAACGGTGCGAAACTATAGTTTCTATGTCAGAAGTACGTGTCGACACGGTCAGTGTTTAACCCCGATGCGAGGGGTTATTGCACGATTAATTGGGGACTACGAATTTCTATACAAAAAAATATGTCGGGTTTAAAAATCATTGTCAACGCAAAAATCTGGTGATCCCGTTTTTTTCTTACAAAAAAATTAAACCAATTATATCAACAATAACACACTTAACAAAACAATAAATAAATAGCCAAAGTTAATATATATATATATATACACACCTATATACATACAAATAACTTGGAATTCAAAAAGAAATAACCCTCTTTGAAACATAATATATAGAAATTTACCCAATCTTGAATCATCAAATAATCCGAGATTTTTTTCACATTTTTTTAAACAAATTCAAAAAAATAGAATAATACTCGAGAATTAAACAAAAAAATAAGTCTGAAATCAATGTTAGAAAAAAAATAATAATTTACTAATAAGATAGCCAAGTGACCAAATAATAGAAGAAATAATTTAACAAAAACAATTTAACAAGTGTCACAAATACATCATATATTAATATTTATAGGTGGTTTACTTACCTGACTAGCTAACATCAAAACTATAAGCGCCACGAAATTAGGCTTCCACAAAATACCCTCCCAACGATAACCACACAACCTTGACGAAGAGGTCTATCTCCGTCCTCGCCGCCGGCACCACACACCAAAAAGAAAAAGAGAAAAGGAAAGAGGCAAGATCTCTCCCTCTTTCTTGGTTCAAACGAGAGACTATATCGGAAGAAACAAAAGGTGGCGGCTAGGGTTTGAAAACCTAATAAGATATAAGAATTAAGAGAAAAAAAAAATTAATAAAAAAGGAAAGTTTCTTTTCCTCTTCCGTAACAGCCTTATATGCAAAACAATTAAATGAAATAAATTAAAAAAAAATGTGTGGGGCCCACAACTCCTCCCTCCTAAAAAAAAGTTTAGTCCTCTAAACTTAACTTAACCATCAAAGCAGACTTCCAGTAAAATTCAGACCATGAAAAAGTTCGAGCGTCATCGAATTAGATGATAAGATTCAAAGACCAATGGATTCAAACAAAACTTGATTGATGATACTTCTAAGGACAATGGTCACAACAAAAACAATAAACCTACCTTTGATTTGTTTTAAACTCATATCAAACATAATATAGAATTCAATGCTTTTGAACATCCTTGATTAAACATCAATATGAGCATATATTATCATGTGTTTGTTGTCATCCGACTTCAAAAGAATTTAAAACCGCAAAAACATTACCATCATTGCAATCTATCAAACCTCGATTAAAATCCCCAATTCATGTATCATCCCATGGATATGATAACTAAATCAAACAAGTTTAGAAAAACTAAAATGCCATTAATTTCTTTCTCATCCACTGGAATCAATGTTTCCTACTAAAATCACCTAACATGATTCTCATAGATCAAACTTGGCAACCATCAAACATCAAAACTTCAAAATTATACATATACTCCAGTCCACAACAATATTTGAACGCTAAAATTTTCTCATTGATTGAAAAACATAAGCAAATTAAAACCAATCGAGAACCGCCAATTATCTACCAAGCTTAAACTTTGTTTTGAATCATCCTCAAACAAATATTTGGAGTATAATCATCAAAAATTTCTTAAATCTTCCTAAACACTAAGGTATGATCCTTTATATCTTTTTTTGCTAGTAGAATTACAACAATGGAACTTATTTCACCTTCGAAGTACATAATGATTCTCTAGATTGACCATTAATTCGAGTAAAAAGCAATACAAGCTGAACATAAGAATCATATATATCATTTAGAGCCTCTTCTTAGTTTCAAGAAAATCAAAAGAAAAGTATCGAATTATAAGAATTTTTGCTCCTCAAAAAAATTTTTCAACCATTATCTTGCCACTCAAAGCACCAAAAAAACTACACAACAACAAACAAAAGTCGGGGAACATGATCGACACATTAACCTCCAGAAAAATTTTTTCCTAATTATAGCAATATTTAACTTGCCAACATCATTATTTCTCTTCAAAAATAAATTTACTCACCAAGCTAAAAATGTGATAAAGTTCCATAATATTCTTAGCGCTCCTCAAATTATAGCATCATCATGAAATTCACCAAATTTTTTTGCATATTAAAAATTTCAGCCTGGTTTTACAAAAATCATGAATATCATCCAACATATACATCTAATTATAGAGATATTTTTACAAGCACATAGATAAAATCATAACAAACGTTCTCTGTATTATGCACTTTGGCCAATTCAACCTCATAAATCATAAAAAGTACAATTCCTTCCTCATGCCCTACACAATAACAACAACTGAGAAGGGTCTACTTAAGCAAACATATCTCATTGGTTACAAATCCAATAACTTCAAAATTTTGCAGGTGATTAGTTATGGAAAAAGTGCTAAAAATTTTTCTAGTTCTAACCTTTTTCCAAATAATATTAACTAAGGCTCTGAATTTGGGATACAATTTCAGCCAGCATAAAAGTCAAAAATCTGAAATTCACAACATGTACAATTATATATATAAACAACCACAAATTCAATTCTAATAATTCTCCAAATCATCACATAAGCAATTTCAAGATTCCTCTTTTCTTTTCTTATATAGATATTCATGTCTGTCAAAGAAAATCACATACATAGCAATCTACAAAATAAAAAAAAAAATGAACATCACACAAATCAAAGCTTTCCTACAATTCAAGCTATCAAACAAAGACTCATGCTCTAGTATGCAACTTCCAAAAAGATTCTAAGTGAAGTGGCATCTAGGCAAATACCACAACCTCCACAACCCACTTATCTTGGGGTTTTCTCACTCTTACTCGAATTTAACGGATCTATCTAATATATGAAGGCAAAAACAATTTCTCCTCTAACCATCTCTCTGATACCACTAGATTTGTCACGCCCCGAACCCGGCTCACCAGGCCCAGTGCGCTGACAAACGGCCGCACACCTACAAAGCCGAAACCAAGTAGGCATACAAGGCCTCAAAACCTGAAAAAAAAATTAACAACAGGATTATGAGCTTGAGAGCCCAGTAAGCAACCACTAAAAATATCGGGATCACAAAAATGTTCAATAATTTCAAAAAAACATACAAAATGTAACAAAGCGGAAAAAATAACAAAGTGAAATTTAGAAATCGGAAATAAATCATAACAGATTTACTTTACCAAAATAACAAGCATATATGTCCCCCAAACAACTAATGCCAAAACAAAATATCATAACTCATTTATTTAAACTCGGTGACCCGAGTCGGATTTCGAACTCATAGGTTTACCCTCGGTGACCCGAGCCGAATATCGAAGTCGTTATTCTTCACCGACGGAGCAGTGCGAAACTATAGTTTCTATGTCGAAATGCGTGTCGACACGGTCGATGTTTAACCCCCGATGTGAGGGTTATTACGCGATTAATTGGGGACTACTAATTTCTATACAAAAAAATATGTCGGGTTTAAAAATCATTGTCAACGCAAAAATCTCGGGTGATCCCGTTTTTCTTACAAAAAAATTAAACCAATTATATCAACAATAACACACTTAACAAAACAATAAATAAATAGCCAAAAGTTAATATATATATATATACACACCTATATACATACAAATAACTTGGAATTCAAAAAGAAATAACCCTACTTTGAAACATAATATATAGAAATTTACCCAATCTTGAATCATCAAATAATCCGAGATTTTTTTCACATTTTTTTAAACAAATTCAAAAAAATAGAATAATACTCGAGAATTAAACAAAAAAATAAGTCCGAAATCAATGTTAGAAAAAAATAATAATTTACTAATAAGATAGCCAAGTGACCAAATAATAGAAGAAATAATTTAACAAAAACAATTTAACAAGTGTCACAAATACATCATATATTAATATTTATAGGTGGTTTACTTACCTGACTAGCTAACATCAAAACTATAAGCGCCACGAAATTAGGCTTCCACAAAATACCCTCCCAACGATAACCACACAGCCCTCGACGAAGAGGTCTATCTCCGTCCTCGCCATGCAGACCACACACCAAAAAGAAAAGAAAAGGAAAGAGGCAAGATCTCTCCTCTTTCTTGGTTCAAACGAGGACTATATCGGAAGAAAGCAAAAAGGTGGCGGTAGGGTTTGAAAACCTAATAAGATATAAGAATTAAGAGAAAAAAAAAATTAATAAAAAAGGAAAGTTTCTTTTCCTCTTCCGTAACAGCTTTATATGCAAAACAATTAAATGAAATAAATTAAAAAAAAAATGTGTGGGGCCCACAATATATATATATATATATATATATATATATATATATATATATATATATATATATATATATATATTTATACATGGTTGGATATGTTAATATTTTATCAGACCTTATTAGCCTATCCTGGCGTAATAAATGCCATTGCTGTCTAGTCTGATTTCATGTGTTATATCATTTGACAGAATTGTTCATCCGCCATGTTGGTTGTCTTGATCACTCCTCCCCCAGTTGATGAGCATGGGCGAAAAGAATATGCAAGGTTTGATGTTTCCCTTCTCACTCAGTTTTTTATTTGTGATATCTTTTATTTCACTTTTACCTCTTTACAGTATGATTTTTGTGCTTGAATGGCCACAGGTCTTGATGAAATTGAAATTTACCAAGTTTGAATAATTCAGTGAACCTTTGAAGTTCAAAAAGTTTCATATACAAGAAAACATCATTGATGTCCCCCTGACATAAATTAAATATTGAGCATAGAATCTCATCTAGAATTATTATTATTATTATTATTATTATTATTATTATTATTATTATTTGAACAAAAGGGGTTGCCCACGGGCAGCTAAACCAAACTCAAAACAAACCAAACAAAAAAAGAATTGACAACAGGACCAGAACCAACAAAACAGCAATAAAAAAACAAGAAGCTCAGAAGCAATAGCCATGTTCCTCAGCAGCTTCAGTGATCCAGTGTGGAAGTTCCATTCCCTCATTCAGAGTTCTTTGATTGAGATGTTATGTGTTTGTCAGATCTTTATATGGTGAGAAGGCCATGGAGCTTCCAGAGAGGACAAATGAGATAACCGGCAACTATGCAAAGCAATGCATTGACCTGGCTAAAGAGCTGGATCTCCCATATGTTGATCTTTGGTCGCTAATGCAAGAAACTGAAGGCTGGCAGAAAAAGTTCCTGACGTAAGTGATGGTTTTTCGCAAGCATTTACTTTCACAACAGCATATCATACAATAAAGAAGGATCTCTTTCTGTTTTGTGAAAAAAATTGATTGGTTCGGTTATATTTATTTACAGTTGAGCAGATAATTTCATCAATTAGTGCATGATCCTTGTATTATGATCTCCTTCAATTGTGTGTTTTATCCCAGTGATGGTTTGCACCTGACAGAGGAAGGCAATGCAGTGGTTCACAATGAAGTGGTGCGCGCATTCAGTGAAGGTGGTCTTTCCACGGAGCATATGCAGTGTGATTTTCCTCATCACATTCATATTGATTGGCATATGCCTGAGAGAGCATTCCAGAAGAAGTGAAGCTGCCTCTTTCATTGATGCTCTTAATCTTTATTGCCCGCCTCTTGCACGCTTGTCTTTTGAGAGGTGAACATGCTACTGGCAGGTGATTTTATGGCCATAAAAACTTTGTATTCTATGAATATACAGTGTTACAATTGGAACAGTGTATTCAACCTGTTAAGCAACTGCATTAGGTACGCTTCCGAGTTGCTTCATGTTACATGACGCAGCATGCCTCAGGTTGATTATGCTTGATAGAGCACCACATATTTGATTAGAAGATGAGTTAGTATTTTTTTCATTAAAAGCACAAATATTTTATATAAAAGATTTGATATCAATAAATCAAAAAGTGTTTGGTAGTATTATTTTTTCAATCATAAAACTTGAGATATAAACATATTTTTTATAATAATTTAGATTTTAAATCATAGTTTAAATTTTAAATAAATATTTATAGTGATTAATTTTAAAAATGTATTAACGTTAATAAATATTTGTAGTGATTTTAAATGCCTCAAATGATTATGCACTTGTGCATGAATTATGCAAATCGGATGTCGGTGGCGTCTAAGGCCCACGGAGATAATGGGCCTTAAAGTATTGTTATTCAAAGGCCCATTGACTGACAACAGAGGGAAAGAGTGAGGGTGCCGCGCTGGGTAGGTATCCTAGGAGTAGGCGGCAGTACCCAGGGGCCAGAACAGGAGGGTCTTCAAAATCAAATCGGCCCCTTATCCCCTACTAGGTATTCGATTCATCTTCATCTTCGTCTCTTGGCCAGCATGACGGTGAAGTCGTCGGACAGCCCTCGTTATGCCCCTTATGATCCATCCCTTCCAAAGCCTTGGCGAGCCCTCGTCGATGGCAGGAACGGCAACCTCTATTTCTGGAATCCTCTCACCAAGGTCACTCAGTATGAACGCCCCTCTGCCTCTGAGCCCGAGGTAGTGCCGTATACCCTATCATCGTTCTTCTTCTTCTTCTTCTTCTTCTACACTGTTTGTCCTATCATCTATCACAATGACGCATCATCCCATCCATTTTTCTCAATTTGATCTCTGTCAGAATCGGGGTGCTCAAAGTTGCAGCGCTCCTTCATCTGATGGTCCGGCCATCATCAATGCTTCTACCAGTGGTAGTGGACAGACCAGCTTGCCCAACCCGAGGGTACCTGCCCTTACCGCGGGGAATGATTCGCCTGCTGGTCTTTCCGCAGAAGCCTATCGCCGCCACCATGAGATCACCGTCATTGTATGTTCTCCTTTATCACCACTTAGGCTATGTTTTATTGAACGAGGAAAAAGGTATCTTTGCCTTCATAGATGCATGCACTTTTGCAACTCATTTCCCTCTTTCTGCCTTCACTGAAATCCTGAGCTGCAACCTCTAAAAATTTTTACCTGAGACCCCTTTGTGAATTTTGAAACACCACAGCCATATGGTGCTACCCTGCTAATGAATTCTGCATGCAGTAAACTTTTGGGTTCAAATATAATAATAGATCTTTAGTTTTAAATCCCTTGTGTTATGCTTCAATTTGTTATTGTTCTTTACTTATCAACTAATTCAGTTTTTCTTTAGTCTCTGTAACTATGACATTGTCAAACTTTTGAAACCTTCCTTTCAGGGAAATCATGTACCTCCACCATACACTACATTCCAGTCTGCAGGTTTTCCTTCGGAGATTCTCAGAGAGGTAATAATCATCTGGAACAACACTGTCATTGATTTTGCATTATGTTTTTTTTTTTCATCACATCAAAATCAGGTGAACTGCTTGCATGTGTAGGTTGCTGTCATAATTTTTAGAAAATTTCCAGCTATTGGTGGTCAAATTATAATTTCGCCTCTCTGCCATTCATCCTTTTTCTTTTCCACTCTGCTTTGTCTCAGGTGCGATATTTGCTCCATGGAGGAGCTAATGTCGTACATTATGCCGTGTTGGGATATTCCCTTTTTGGGGAGACATGCATATGATTGGAGCTTCACTCTGTGATGGATCAATAATGGTTTGGCTTGTGCCAGTTTTTAGTTTGTGCATCGGACTGTTACCGGTGATTTGGTTCTGTTTGACTGTTGGTCTATTCAGAAGAAGGCCCTTAATCCTATTCCAGCTTGCATTTCTAAGCTACCATTTTCTTTCAGAGGATATTTTTCTGCTAGCATCTAACTTAAATAACAGAAAGAAACATCTAAACTAGTACTTGTCTTTCACTGGGACTTTTTCTTTTCCAGTTACAACATGCAGGTTTTTCTGCTCCCACACCCATCCAGGCTCAGTCATGGCCAATTGCTTTAGATGGCCGTGACATTGTTGCTGTTGCAAAAACTGGTTCAGGAAAAACGTTGGGTTATCTTATTCCAGGATTTATTCGTCTAAAGAAGCTTGGTAGCAATTCTCAAATGGGCCCACTAGTTTTGGTTCTCTCACCAACTAGAGAGCTGGCAACACAAATACAGGATGAAGCTGTGAAGTTTGGTAGATCATCTAGAGTTTCCAGTGTGGTATGCTCCTCATTCTTGACCAGTCAAATTCTTTCTATTTAACACTTCTGTCGATATGTGGTTTTAACTCTTTTATCAAGTTCCATTTGTTTTTATCTGTGGATCAATGATTGGACAATAAAAGTTTAAGGCCAATTTTTTTTCTCCTAGTTTTAAGCACTGAAGTAGAAACTTTTAGAATTCAAAACTCTGAGCATTTCATGAAGATAGGGATGGGCATGGGGGCGGGGGCGGGGGCGGGGGCGGGGCGGGGGACGGGGACAGGGAGTATCTCCACACTCACTCCCCCATCTTGGGCGGGGATTCCCCGTCCCCGCCCCAGTTGGGTAATCGGGGAGGAGGAAGCCCCACTCCCCTCCCCATGGGGATCCCCACCCCGGTCTCCAAACACAATTTTTTTAAAAAAAAACAATCCACTAATATAATGTTTAAATTCATGAACTTAGAATCTTAGATACCAATTAAGGCTCATCTTTATTAATAACAAACATGATATTATATTATATATTTTTTAATTTTTATTTTAACACATTTCTTACAAAAATCCAATAATCTAAGGAAAAAAATCCGTTAAATTAGATATTAATTGAGACTAATCATTACTAATAACAAACATTGCATTATATTATATATATATATTTTTTATTTTTTTTATTTCAACAAATATATTGTTATATATATATATATATATAACATTTCGGGGCGGGGACTCTGCGGGGGCGGGGAGATCACTCCCCGCCCCCACCCCGCTACAGTGATCGGGGAATTTTATTCCCCCACCCCCGCCCCCGCGGGGGAGGAAACCGGGAATTCCCCGCCCCAAACGGGATGGATCCCCGCGGGGACGGGGATTCCACGCCCCATGCCCATCCCTACCTGAAGAGGAATAGATATTGATCTTTAACATGATCAAAGATTTAAATATCCATGAAGCTGTCCGATATTATTAATGCTTATAAATTACCAAGTGATCAATGACCATATCTGTATAACAGCAGGCATGCCGTTTACTGTGCTGGCATGATGTTTACTGTGCTTTAGTAAATTATCTGCTACTAATTTGCTGTCGCTTTTAAATTGTTTTGTGTATGTATCATTTGCATCATTTGTTGGTGGTAATGCTTTATATTCATTTTATATGATTCAAGTGCTTATATGGAGGTGCCCCAAAAGGACCCCAGTTGAGAGATTTGAGTAAAGGTGCTCATGTTGTGGTGGCAACTCCTGGGAGGTTGAATGACATTTTAGAAATGAAAAAAGTGAGTCTTCATCAAGTTTCATATCTAGTACTTGATGAAGCAGATCGAATGTTGGACATGGGGTTTGAGCCACAGATACGGAGAATTGTGAAAGAAATACCTCCACGTCGTCAGACTCTTATGTACACTGCTACATGGCCAAAGGAGGTCAGGAAAATTGCTGCAGATTTACTAGTTAATCCTGTGCAGGTTAACATCGGCAGCATTGATGAGCTTGTTGCTAACAAATCTATAACTCAGGTATGCAGAGAGCTAACCTTGTCTTCACACTGTTTTTAACCAACATTTGAGAGATGAATATATTACATTCATCCAATTAATGACCTGTGCTAGATATGATAGTTAGAGATTATTGAGTTCTTTTCTGGCTTATTGCAGCATGTGGAAATGATTTCACCTATGGAGAAACGGAAACGGTTGGAACAGATTCTCCACTCACAGGAGCCAGGCTCCAAAATCATTATATTTTGTTCTACCAAAAGGATGTGCGATCAACTTGCTAGGAACCTTGGTCATCAGTTTGGTGCCAATGCTATCCATGGTGATAAATCCCAAAATGAGAGGGATTTGGTTTTGAACCAGTTCCGAACAGGGAAGTCTCCTATACTTGTTGCTACTGATGTTGCTGCTAGAGGCCTGGACATAAAAGACATAAGGTTATGGTCCCTAAACTCTTTTTCTTATGTTATGCACTGCAGTGAACATTCAATTCGAATATAAGCCTTTTGTCATCCAAAAGAGCATCTTAGGATTAGTTGCATGAGCACGAGTTGTGGTTTTGTGAATTTGCGAGCTGTGCCTGATGCAAGGTGCTTATGATATTCCTATTCTATTGGTCTAGATTGCAAAGGCTATTGGTGTAGTTCCACTTAGTTGGCGCTTCAACTTGTGTGAAGGTGACATTCTGAATCTCTGACTATTGGAGTCTTATTTTAGGGTTTGATGCAGTGGCTAAGTTACACTATATATCCCCCATTGTTTTCCATCAAATCTACGATTAAAGGACTTCTGTTATACGTGAACCGAATACTAACATGGTTTTTAAATTCACCCTCATTGGTAGAATTACTAAGGAGCATCATTTTGAATCTCAAAATACTGTTATGCCATGTCTTGCCATGGATGAAAATCTTGAATCATGAAAATGGAAGACTGCATATCCATATCCTAGTTTGATAGCTTCAGATATTTAATCGAAACACTTGAGCAAATGGTCAAAGTCTCCTGACTCAAGTCAGTGTTTGATCTGGTAGAACAATGAAAGAGTTAATAGTTAGCCTGGTTTTTTAGGTGTTAAGTAATGTGCTGCATTTCTTTTCACTCCTAGGCAGTTTTTATCTTTTCTGTGCATTGTGCTTCACAAATAGGAATCGATGGTTTTGTGGAACCAAATGCTCTGGGCTCTTTCTGGTCATAACTGCTGTTTTCTGACCACCCCTTTGATCTTGACCTCTACAGGGTTGTGATCAACTATGATTTCCCTACGGGAGTTGAAGACTATGTGCACAGGATTGGCAGAACAGGTCGGGCTGGTGCCACTGGTGTTTCTTATACCTTCTTAAGTGATCAAGACGCAAGGTATGCATCAGATCTTGTCAAAGTTCTGGAAGGAGCAGACCAGTGTGTCCCTTCTGAGCTAAGGGATATGGCAGCACAAGGTGGATATGGAGGAAGATTTCGCCGGTGGCGTTCTGACTCTGGTGCTCATGATAGAGTCCATTCATATGGTGGTACTTGTACTGGCTCCAGCTATGATAAAAGTCCCTCATTTGGTGGTGTATGTAATGACTCCAGCTATGACAAAGGTGGTGGATGGGGTCAACCATTATCTTCTGGTTGGTCCGACAGCTTCTGTAATCATAGACCATCACCACCATTTGAGAGGTATCTCTCTGCCCTTTTCTGCTTCTGTTATTTTTATGTCAAGCAGCCTAGTCTGTCTGTTTGAGGGATTTTTTTTTAAAAAAAAATTGCCTTACAATCTGCTATTCCAGAAGCCATCTTTAGAATGCCTAAAGCGCAGATCCATCTTGTAATCCAAAAGTGCACATGTTTGGAAACTGAAAAAATGACTTGAACTAGCACATGTAGAATGATTCAATTATGCACCATTTCATTGTGTTAATTTATGAGTTAGCCATGATGCTTACCATCCTATATCTGTATGAATGATGGCAGGTGTGACCATTCTGGTGGTAAGCATTTGGATTCACAAGAGCGCGGTAATATGAAGACCATCCAGGAAGCAAGCAATTCCAGTGCTGGATGTAGCAAGCGGAGCAGAAGTCGAAGCCGCAGCAGAAGCCCATCCAGCAAATGCCATGGGTGGGGTGTTAACCTTACGGCTGATCCTCTTTGACAAAGTCCTCCACGGGAGCCATGTGCATCTGCTCAATACAATGATGATGCAGGAAAGATTTCTGATGGGCGCGACCGCTCTGCTCCCTAGCACATGAGGTATTAATTTTGTCTAACACATAACCCTTTTACGATCTCTTTCTAAGTAGAACAAAGGGTGGGTGTCATTTTTGATGATAGATGATAGAGTATGGTTGGTTGCCCAGTCTGCTCTTGGAATATTGTCGTCCTTAACAAGGAACATGGTGAAATAGGCAACATATATATATATATATATATATATATATATATATATATATATATATATATATGCTGATGCTTTGGTATGGCAGCGTTTTGATGAAGAATTGCCATGTGCAACAGCATTTTTGTTTTTCTCAGTCCAATGCTGTTGTTTATTGTGAAGTGAGTTACTTTCTTTGGGTTATACTTGCATCCATTTGTGTGTGTTCTTGATTCATTGAATAGGCTGACGAGAGTTTTCCATCCAAATACCAGTTAAGATATCATGTTTTGGTGCGTGTGGCCTTTAAGAACACTGCAGCTCAATGCGTTTGTTATATGAACACTGGAGGCTGGTGGTATGGTATGACTTGTGAGAACTCCACCCAAATCAAGCCTTGCTTCACCTGCCAGCTGGATAAAGAAATGGCAACAACAAATAGTTTATATCTATTTTAATACTTAGAGGCTTGTATTTTATCTGTTAATGTGGACACGTTATTATTAATAGCTAAGATCATCAGCTATTCAATTATTTTATTTTGAATCAGTTTATCTCAGTGCATATGGTTCCCTATTATAACTGCATGGACGAATTGTTGCTCACCAGACCACTCACATCCAGATTGAGAGCTATGTATGTCAAATGAGCCAAATTGAGGCATTGAATTACGGATGAAAGATAACTTAGACCCAGACTCAGCTGTGACAGGAGCAGAGATCTCACATGGGAGCCCTTTACCGCATTGGCATAGACACATACAAGCATAAAATCAGGAAAAGTTTTAGGCCCGTAGTCCTTCAATCCTGTCTTCCTGAGTTAAACCAGGGAATATAAATTGATAACATATGCTAATTTAAGTACAATTTCAAGGGCCAAATTTATCAAACATGGTATCCATCATCTTCAACAACAATGGCAACATTTTCACAGCACCAGTTTTGAACTCCCAGTGCTGACTTTTATCTACCATTGATGATGCAATCACTCCCAAGGTGTACAGAAACCACAAAGATTAGAGACTGGACAAGCAGGAACATGCAGGCGAAGAGGGGTTATCAGGTGAGGTACTCCCAGAAAACAATTTGGTGGTTCTTTTTTCTTCACTTGTTAGGGCATGTACACCTGGACGCTAGCGTTTTTCATGGACTGGCAAACAGGACAGACATCAATGAACCCCTCGCACTCCAGGCACAGACAAAGATGCCTGCATGGCAGCAGAAGCATGGAGACTTCCCTAGTCTTGCAAGCTTTGCATGTCATCTGTTCGCCACTGCTTGATCCCTTATTACCAAGAAATCTTACTAGAGGCATAACCCCAGTAAGGCCACGGCCGTGAACATGACTGGGGTTATAGGTAGAGGCTGCATCATCCACTTCACTGTCCCCGCACCCTTCCTTGACTTGATCTGCCCCCTGAGCTAGGGCTTCTTTGAGGTTATTCTTCAACACATTCACCACAGACTCATTATATTGAGCCCTGTAGTGCCAAGACTGGGCTTCCACAGCCACCTGCTTAATCCGTTCCACAAGTTCCCTGTTCTTCCTGTTCATACTCTCTATCTCAACCTCTTTCTCGCGGAGCTTTTTGCCCACCTCCTTTTCAATTGTTCCAAGGAAAGAAGCCATATGCCTTTGCTTTATTTCTTTCACCTCTTTAGCAATGTGTTCCTCCTGTTGGATGACAAACAAGACATAAGCCACTGGAAAACAAAAAACTTAAAGAGACACAAAAAGCATTTACTTAATATATCAAGGAGAGGTAACATCAGTAAACAAGATGAAAATGCAAGTTCCTGTAAAGCATGGCCAACAGACAAAAATATGACCATGGTGTGTTTGCAGTAGTTATTTCACAAATAGTATTGCATTTTCAAACTAGCACTGCATTTTCAGATACAAGATGGTAGGATAATTACTGAATCAGCTCTAAAAGAAGCAACACAGTTTTAAAATACAGGAAGTAAATATAATTAAATTATAGAAATTGATAAACGATAACTAACAGTTTATGGATGAAATTTTCAAACTAAAAATTGAAGTTTATTATAAGGTGGATTATCAATACCTGAATTCTGATGTAATGGTCAAACTCTTCCCTTTGACGATCAATCTCAATTCTTAAATTGTCACCAAGAGACATAATGATGGGAACTGAAGGCATGCTTCCACTGGCAGTGGTTACAGAAGAGTTGTGTTCATCATCATCCAGTGACAGTCTTAGCCCGGTTGACACAACATTTGGGTTTGGAATACTTGCTGAAAGATCAACCTCATCTTGAACTGGACTGCTTAAGGAGATCTGGAGCTTGTGAGCTCTTGCAAAATCCTCTGCCTCCCTACTTTTGATAGGTTGGTTGAAAGCTGACAGGTTACCGTTTCCAACCAGCAGGAATAGTGATGTCAATCAGGGGCACCATGTTACAAAGAAAAAGAATACGATCTCATGGGCTCAACAAGTAAAAACAGACAACTGGATGCACTGGATACTTATTTGCTATGATTAGGCATAGTCTTCATTCATGACAACATCATTAATAAGTAAATCTTGTGTGACTACTAATACAAAGAGATGTATAGCATAGAGGAGGGAGTACAATCAGATGTTAACAACAGTTCATTAAAATGATTGAACTTTCTGAACTTCCATGTCAAGTTCAAGGGAATGTCTTTGCTGTAGAAATAAACACGGAGCATGAGGTAAATTATAACAAATTTCCTGTGAATACTTTGTTCGTGTTTGTTTTCATATTGGTTGCAAGCAACATCTGAACATGCAAGACAAACAGATAAAGAAGAATAAAGAAGAAAAAATTGGCATTACCAAGTCTCCAAATGAAAGAAAAAACAACTATCACTGTAACTACTACTACAACAACAACAAAACTATCAACAAGAACAACACTATCAACAAGTTAAGTGAATCGATTGAATCAAAACAAATCTAAAATACAATGAAACTATGAGAGCCCAGTGGAAACTGAGACACTGAATTAAAAATTAAGGGCAAGAAAAGCAGCATCCGACAGGAAAAGATAACAGCAAACCTCGAAATAGGCAGACACAATAAAATCTTTTGCAGTCTCACACTTACTATTTGCAAACAACTGAAGTTGTGTAGATGTGTTGGAATCATATGGGAACTGATTATTGTCCTCCAAGAAAACAGGAAACAATGGGTTGACATTGTTGCCTCCAAACATTGTCCTGATATAAACAAAGGAACATCCGAAGTGAATGCGATAATGTAGAAGCACAATCAGCAGGTCATATAATTGCCATTATCAAGTTCCAGCTGCAATTCAATAAATAAAATTCCAGCCCAGAAACAGTGAAGAACACCAAACAAAAAAAAAAAGACATGCCTTGAGTGAGATGATGTAAAATTGGAAAAGAAAACACGAAACCATCAAGGGGGAACAAGCGTGAAAATTTCTCACCAGAAATCAGAAACGCAGAAGGAAAAACAAAGGCGAGTGCAGTGATTAAAAAAAGGGGAAAATCTTTGTTTTACTGCTTGCTTTATTTTCAATAGGGAAGAGCAAAGAAAAGATAAGAGAACAAACAAAAAAAAAAGGGTGAAAACCGACCAGTAATCTTTCTAAACGAATAGAAAAGATCATCAATTCTAACGAAAATCGTTCAAGGGGAGGCTTGCGTTCTGTCCAAACATAATTCGATGAAAAAAAAAAATGAAGAAAGAAAGATGAGTCCTAAAGAGAGAAGGGGAATTACAGTAAAACCTCGGAATTATATGAATAATAGGCAGAAGATGGAAACTTTGAGCAATTGATCTCCCTCGAGTCCTGCCTTTGATGATCTTACCTGATCCAGAAAACGCGATACACTTTTACAAAATAATTAAGAAATGTGAAGAGAAAAAAAGAATCTGATTTTGGGATCGAAACGCATGCGCGCACAATTGCACAAAGCCAATGAAAATAATTAAATAAAAGTGAGCAAAAAAAGAAAAAAAAAAAACGTGAAGGGTGTGAGCAAGCGTATGTATGGTGCGTGGATTTGAAGCAAAGATTCTCACGTAATATCTCTGGAGGTTTCCAACAATAACGTAAAGAACGATGACGATGTAGAGGGAGAGGGAGAGATTGTAGACGAACGCACAAGACAAGACACGATGCACCGGAGAAGAAGACGGTGGGGATGATGATTTTCTTTCTATCTTTCTTTCTTTCGTTCTTTGGGATGCTCTTGTCCGTCCCCCATCCATCATGGTCCATCCCCCCTCTTTCTAATTATTATTAATTGTAATTGTCATTTTAATTATTCATGGCAATAGGCAATCCATCTACTACTTTCTCTCTCTCTCTCTCTCTCTCTCTCTCTCTCTCTCTCTCTCCATCTCTATAATAATAATAATAATAATTTATATTTGAAATTAATACTTGAAAAATAAAAATAAAAACTCAGTTAGGTTAGCCTACCCCATTACTCACAAGGCACGGTTGACAGACAGTTTTGATTAACCGAGGTAAGGTTGGTAATATTTTATTGATGGTTAACAACCTGCCAATACCATTTATACAATAGCATTTCTCTTGTTTATATTCATGGCACGGTTAACTTTTTCCATAAGATTATTTGATTTTTACTTCCTTTTTCATGAAATTTAGTAAGAGTCGACATTAATTTTTTTTTCTTAATAAAATGGATAAATTATAAATTTATTAAACAAAGAAATCAAGTACAAAGCACGAGTCGACATTAATTTTTCACCAAGAGTTCAAGATACATGGGAAAACTTCTCTCGTTTTTTTGGAATTCATATTACTATATTAGACTTGGCATTGAATTTGAAACTGGGACTGGAAGTAAGATTGGGAAAAAAAAGGCTGACGGCCAGGACACCACCGACTCTGCTTTATTCCAGTAAAGCATGCAGTAGAGTTGGTGAGAAAATAAAATTCAATATATACAACCAATTTCATTTAACATGTCCGAGGACCGGTTGACCAAGCGAGGATTTCTCTTCAAATTAAAGAAACCAGAAGGTACTACAGGACTACGTGTCCTCTGTGTTAAGTATTTAGCTAAATATACATTGCCATATATTTTATAGATAAATTAAGAACATAGATAGATGTAACCTGTAAGTTGTAAGCTTATCATGAGTCATGACATGAAAAAAATGAAGCAAGGGTAGAGACGTAGAGTGTATGTATTTTGTTGGTTCTCGGGACCAGCAAATCAAACCGGTATATATATTATACAAGCAAAAGTTGAGATTGTGACAGAAGACATTGTCAGGGAGTCACACAATCCATATGCAAGCACCATGAATTAGTTTCAAATATTAATTCATAGCTTTTGGTGCTTTGCCGGCTCAGCACGCTATACATGTTCATAATTTGTCCTGATAAAACACCCAAGGCCCTCCTCCTCCTCCTCCTCACTCGCACAACCCCAACATTGGTTGGTTGATCATAATATCGGTATGTGTACCATGGCATCAATATATACAACCACTAGTCACCGTTTATAAAGATTTGTCAGCTTTTATTTTATCCTCTTCTCTCTTCCTCTATTGCTGCAGCCTGCAGCGCCTTCAATGCCAGGTGCGTCTTCTTCATTCTTTTTATGTCTTCATTTCTTCATTGGTTTTCCCTTTCCTTAATCTGTCTTATCATAGACAGTACTTGCCACCTGGTTTGCTAGATTGCTTAAAAAAAATGTAAGAGTGTGGTTGGCACCCAGACAAAAAGTGCCAATGGACATGAAATGTGACTGTTCGTGGCAGCATATATAGTATTGTTTGGACTGTAATATATGGTCCTAGCTAATTATGATAATGCAATCATCTTCGCCCTCTCAATGGGATCCCAATGTGGTGAACATATCACCCAGAATGATTGATGATTAATTGATGGATAACTAGCTAGCTGCTAGAGTGTTCATTGGATTTGGGGCAGAGAAACAATCATCGTAATTACAAATTTGTAAAGAACATGCATTATGAAGGCGATAGGAAGTTTTCATAGCATAGCAAACACCAAGCAGCTCCAGCACTGCACTGTTCAAGAGTGTGTCTGTGAGTATGTGAGACGAGCAAACCGAAAAGCACAGAGAAAATAAAGTGGTTGTTAACTCAAGAGGCTGACTGGACGGTGAGGAACTAAGCTGTCCTTGATCTGAAAAGATATCCTCCGTTCAAACTCCAATAAAAGGTAGAACCGTAGAACTGAATGCAGATTTAGACTAGATATGAAGTCTCACTTTCTCGTTTAGTGAGGAGATTGGATATTGCTTTTGATCATTATTGATCATAATTATTAAATAATTAAGATAACAGAATTTTATAAAACACGTACCTCCAAGTTGTCTGTCCGAGTCAGAAGTCCGGAGTCCGGAGCCCTGAGTCCTGAGTCCTAGTCAAAGAGCAAGTAGTCTGAGTACAATATTGAGAAGAAAGCTAAAGAAGCTTGAGGCTTGTTCCGAAAGCAACATTGAGAATAGATATATATATATAAATATATATTCTCTTGGCGAATATAATACTAAACATATATGTATTAGTCCTGGTTGATTGGTTTTCCCTCCAAACGTGAGGAGAAGCAAAGCATCTGATACAGTCACCTTTGGTTATCCCTTCCCTACTTTCCTCTCTCTCTCTCTCTCTCTCTCTCTCTCTCTCTCTCTCTCAAATTTAATCGCTTGCTCACGCACTCTTCCTTCCTTTTAAAAGAAATATATATATTTTTAATGTTATTGTTATTTTGGTTTTCTACAAAACAATTAACCTTTTCCTTCTTATACCTGAAAGAAAACCAATTCAAAGTTTGGTATCGCTTCCATTAATGCTTTTCATTAATGAGAACCTCCTGCTCATTTCCCTGCTTGACATGTGTTGGTATTTTTTGGCTGAAATTTGTTTCCCTGTTTGACATGTGTTGGTTTTTTGGCTGAAATTTTTGTTCTGTCCTTTTGCGTTGGAGTTGCCCTGTTTCTTCTTCCGTCCTTGCTTGTGCAGATGATGCATTGCCTCCCCTTGCAATTTTAGGATTAGCATCCAGGATCAAGAGCCCTTCCATAGCTTTAAACATTACTATGACCTACATACATGCCTCTGTATTCTAGACCTCTTCTTCTTCTGTAAGCCGGCCGGGAGACTCTGCATCTTGTTTCTTTTTCGACAGACCTTAGCCTTGGTGAATTAAATGCCAATTTTGTTTCCCACGCGAGTTTTCTGCTAAATTTTACTACTGTTTTGGAAGTTGAGAGGAGGGTGGTTTATCATCTTCGATCTCATAACTCAATAGTTGGCACTTGGCAGCATGCCTATCTCAACAGGAGCTTCTACTCATTCGTGGCATCCAGTTATGAGTGCAGACACCACAGAACCCCGTTACTGGTGGAACTGGAGATTTTTCCTCTGTGCAATATGGGTGCTGGTTTCCATGATCGCAGCTTCCATTCTTATATGGAAATATGAAGGTCATGATGGAGAAAGAAGCCAGAGAGGAGCTGAGAATCAGCGTTCCCCTGTGGGTACTTTGTATGCTGACGAGACCTGGAGACCTTGTCTCAAGCAACTCCATCCTGCCTGGCTTCTGGCTTTCCGAGTTTTAGCATTTTCCCTGCTTTCAGCATTGCTAGCCATCTATGTTGTTGTCGATGGACGCGGTGTATTTTACTACTATACTCAGTAAGCCTGCTCCTGCCCACATTAATAATTAATGTCTATTATTGCTATTAATGATCAGATGTATATATATATATATATATCTATGCTGACTTCTTATCCTTGTATGTTTGTGTTCTTGTGGTTGTCGGCTCTGTTTGGCAGGTGGACCTTCACCTTGGTTACTCTTTATTTTGGGGTACGTACAAATCTTACAGCATTTTATCCTTCATTTGTGCTATTCAAATCTTATGGCAATGATCATTGAGAATGTTTTCACCAGAGTCACTTGCATAATTTACCATTCATCCTGCTGTTGTGTCTAGATCATTCTTTTTTTTAAAAAAAAAAAAAAATCAGTGATATCTACATTTATGCGTCTTACTTGCCATGGGACATCTTTCAGCTTGGCTCTTTACTGTCTGTCTATGGCTGCTACCAATATGTGAATAAAGTTGGTGGTGCCAAGGTCAATCATACAAGGTTAGACCATGAGCAAGGCGAGTGTATAGCACATACAGATGTGGGAAATTCCAATGCTCGTTCCATGAAGAAATGTTCAGTTTCCCAGGAAGAACACTGTGACCGCGAAATTGCTGGATTTTGGGGTTATCTCTTCCAAATCATCTACCAAGTAATCAATTTTTCCTTTTTTTTTTAATAAAGTGTTCTGTTAAAGACTGCATCATTTTCCATAATCTCTCAGTGTAATGGTTACAGTAGATTTAGCCATCCCTTTCATGACCTGTTATCCATGCGGGCACATTGCATATATTGAAAGTTCTACATCATTTGCTCAATCTAAGCTAATAGCCCGATTAAGTGTCTATCCTAGTCAAAATTTTCAAGTGCTGTGCGTGAATTAATATATATTAGTGGTTCAAACAGATTCAAATTTCTTTTGGGCATTAACAAATAGTTCCATAAAGCGTAACCTGAAGAAATCAATATGTTTGAGAAATCTAATCAAGCTGAGCCCATATGTTCATAGCCAGGCTTCCCTTTATTTGATATGAAACTTTACACATGGTTAGCCCACATGATACATGGTTCTTCTAATATGTAACTATGTTGTAGAACTCCAACCAACTCAAATAACTTTTGGTTATTTTAGATGTTGAGATTTGTACACTTTTAAAGTTGGGCCCTTTTTTTAAAAAAAAATTTTATGACATGGAACTACATTCTTACTGGAGTTGTAAAGCAGACTTGAAGACAGCATTGTAGCAATTATTATTTGTACATCTTCAGACATTTTGTAATGCATTAACCATATCTTTGAACCTAGTGGTATGTAAGCATAATGACATTTTATTTGCAAATGTATTTTGTTTTCTTCATATATTGCATTGATGCCAAGATGGAAGGAGCTTTCCATACATTTCTTTTAATAACTGTTACTTCTTCTGTTCCTCATGATTGCAGACAAATGCAGGGGCAGTGATGTTGACTGATTGTGTGTTCTGGCTTGTTCTTTTCCCTTTTCTTACCATGAAGAAGTATGATCTAAATTTTGTAAGTTATTGCTTTCACACTTCACAGCCTCAATAATAGCATAATATGATTTCAATAATACATGTAGAATACAATGGTAAGAAAGCAATATTTCAACTTCAGAAGTTTCTAAGATGTAATTTGTATAGCTTGACACCTCGGAGGCAATACCACACAAGATCCTAATGTGACCATCCTATTTTCTGACTCTGGTACATTGATACACAAGGGTTATGTTTTCTAGATTAGAACAAATAGTTTTTGGAAAGATGTGTATATCAGTATTGAAAACTCACTATTATAATTAGCCTGAAACCACCACAAGAATGCCTGACTCAAATGTGAATGCAGGCTTTCTGTTCAATGTATCTAGGTTCAGTAGCAACTTCATAATCTTGGGTGGTGTTGTCCTACGACATTCTGAAATCTCCATCACTGATTTTTAGTAATAAGCTGACTATAAATTTCCTTGAATTGCAGTTTTTGGTTGGTATGCATTCCGTCAATGCAGTCTTTCTACTGGCTGATACTTTCTTAAATCAACTGGTAAATCCACATTCCCCTTTTATTTAATGGACAAACAAGGCTGCACCATTGATTTTTGACTTGCTAATGTAATCTTGATGACTTTTACTAGCGTTTTCCCTGGTTCCGGATATCCTACTTCCTACTGTGGACTTCCATATATGTCATATTTCAGTGGATTGTTCATGCTTGTGTCCCAGTCTGGTAATGTCGACTTCTTTTCATGTCTCAGTTTCAACGTTAACATTAGCTCCATTGTAATGTTTATGATGGTGGTTTTATTTTTACAGGTGGCCTTATCCATTTCTTGATTTGTCATCAAATCATGCACCGTTATGGTATGTTCCACCAACCAAAGCTCAATTGTTTTTTTTTCTTTTTTACCTTAACATATTGACAAGTATTGCATCTGAGGGAAATTCATCACCCACCAACCAAAGCTCAATTGTTTTTTTTTTCCCTTAACATATTGACAAGTATTACATCTGAGGGAAGTTCATCACCTGCCAACATGATAAACAATCCTGAGTTTTCAAAATAAAAAATTTAAGACTCAGATTGCTTACAAGCTTCTCTAAAATTAGTCATGAATAAGTTTTATTGCGTGATGAGGAAGACTCAAAGTGTACACGGCTCATCTCTGCACTTATTCATCCCAAACTTTGTCTAAAATTCCAGGTTTGTTTGTTATCTTCATTTATTGAGTGGTCTGAGCTGTTTGGTATCCATCCTAATCTTTATACAGTAGATGGAGCATAGTGCCAAAATTGAATAATTAACAAAAAAAAAGTATCCTTTGCATTAATTAGAAATACATTAACTAGAAATCATTTGAGTTTAGCACTCTGCACCCAGGATTCAGGACTTGCTCAAAAATAGTGTGTGTGTTCAATGGGTTTTAATTATTTTCTTCGCAAAAATTGAAAAGGACATAAAGAGTGAACACCATGAAAATCTTAAGTTAGTAGTTGATTCAAGTCCTACAAAATTGTATAGTTGGTTGTTCAATTGCTTTGAGAATGAGATACATACTGAATGAATGAATGAATGAATGTTATCGTCATGTATCGCAGGTACTTGCTGTTGGCGGTGTTGCATGCCCCTTGCTATGCCATCTTCTCATTTGTCATCAAGTTGAAGCACTTCTTGCTATCTAAGTGGTTTCCTCAATCTTACCAATGTCTCAAGTGAATCAATATATTATAGAGTAAATGAGAGTCAGGTCTGCCATTGCAGTGCTATTAGTGGTTGCCACCATCCCATGGAAATATATTTTATTGGATGGATGAGCCATGCAGGGGATATATATTATATACGTACACACACAAAAGCACCATCAAAAACACGCATGAACAGTTTGCAAAAGCATTTTCTGGAAGGAAAGTATCATATGCATATGAATTCGATGAAAGCTAAGGGGGGAAAAAGAAAGGAAAAAATAAAGAATTGATTTTGTTCTGGAAAGTAGTCAAAATTTGTTATGTGATAGCAGTGCAGCTGGTAGCTCTTGTATACCATTTCTTATGTATAGTCTTATTTTGCTGGGGATGAATAGCATGATGTTCTATTCTTTGTAATTGCTGATTAAAAAGGGCAAAATCCATTATTGTGCTTTAAGCATGCACTTGTTTTCATTCTTTATCATCATCATTTTTTTTTTTAACAAGAGGAACAAATAGCCCGAAGGCCTTGCTAAATCATCAGGGGTATGTATAAGCCTCGGTGGAGCAAGTGGAGGCAGGGCCCGCGTACACATGGGCGCTGGGATCACCCGCACACAACCACCGCTCACATCTCCCAGAAATGTGCCCTCAGCCGAGAATCGAACTCTCACCACTCGGTGAAGAGTTCTATTGGCGACCCGTATACCAATAGACCATTTGGTCGTTGGTCATTTTTTATCACCATTAGCAGAGCTGTAAATTGAGAGAGCTCAGTCTCGCAGAGTTTGGCTCAAACACACCAATGTGAATACCATAAAAATTATTTTTTTTTATAAAATATATATATATATATCTCGAGCTTAAGATTTAGACGACATATTAAGTGAAAGTTTCATAAATAAAAACTAATAATGCTTTATAACACCAAAATTGAGTCTAACTATGTTTTGACATGAGTTGATTAACTATTGACTCTGATACTCCATCTCAAGCTCGTCTTCTTTTTTTTTTCCCAAAGAAGAGCAACAAACTAAAGAAATCAAAGGACTAAAACAAAGGATTAAAAATAGTAAAAAAGAATTGATACTCTAAGCTCAACTAGGAACAAAGGTCTTCAAGCCATTGCGGACTATCCAGGCCCTAACAAAAGAGGGAGAGTTGAGGATTTTGTCTGCCTTGATGAGCGAGAGTATCAGCAATAGTGTTGTCTTCCCTGTTGATGCATTCAAGAATGTTGTTAGGGAAGACCTTCAAATTTTGCTGCAAAGTTTGGATTTGTTCTTTGTAATGCCATGCAACACAATCATCAAAGTCATTGGCCATTTGAATAACTCCTAGGCAATCACATGGCTTCCACTTCCAGATGTTATTGTGACAGAGTTCTAAAGCCAGGTTGATAGCTGTTATTTCAGCTTGGATAAGAGACTCCAACTTAGTACCCATAGCTCCTGCTAGAAGAATAAATTCACTATTAAGAATTATGATAAAACCTAAACCATAGCAATTTAAGGGGTTACCCCAAGAAGCATATGTGTTTATAGTTATAGATGGTGGGGAAAACATAGGATGAAAATACTCCCTGTTAACCATTTTAATAACTTTGAAGTAATCTGAACATTGATGACCAAGCTTTAGCAAGGATGATGCCAAAGTTTGGACTCCATTGTTTAAACACAAACTTACGTCTCTCTTAGGGGGGAGTTTGTGTCAGTTTCAATTGAGAGGGCTATCTCTTGGGCGGCAATGATAAAAGTTGAGCGCCCAGAGAGAAAACCGCTTTGCTCAGGGCTAACCAAAATTTGAATCACTAATTTCAAACGATTTGCGAGAATTTTATAAATAACTTTATAACATACATTGCATAAGGAAATTGGATGAAAATCGGTAGCAAATTGAGGGACGTCAATCTTGGGGATAATGGCAACATACGTTTTACCCCAAGAGTGGGGGATTTTGGAAGTGATGAGAAAGTGGAAACAACTTTGAAGAAAAAATCACCAATAAGATGGCAATAAAAAAAATATATAAAATTCAACACTCAAATTATTCGTGGCTGAACTATTACCACGAGGCATGGATTTCACGGTATCAAATTCTCGATATCATCAAATTCTTTAGCCGTGGATGCCCACGCAATACGAAAATATGTGGACCAGCACTCCTCCTTCAATACCTTCCCAAGTCTAACATTTGCTTTCATAAAATTGGTATCCAAGTGTCGAAGACAGTATGCATATGGGGAAGAAGGGAAGAGCCGTGCAATGGCGTTCACAAGGCCCTTGGACCTGCCCTACACAAATGTAATTATCCCTTCATAGTTTCCTTCATCGTATAAAGAATCACCTAACTTCAAAATGAATCACGTCCAATTGGCATCGATCTCGTTGTCGACAATACCGAAGGCGACGTGGAAAAAACCATTGTTTTTGTCTTTGCCTGTGGCACCCAAAAAACACCCCGATACTTTCCAAGGAGGTGGGTACCATGGAGAAACAGTAACGGCCTGTAACTCTGCAAGGCCTCTCGAATCCAATGATACACTTACAGAAAGAAAAGAATGCACGTTTAAAATGCCCCCCGTCTCTTTCCACGATCGCAATGCTGCCGGGGTTTGTCTCAATCACCTTATCCACGTACCAAAGCAACAAATCGTAGCTTGAGACGTCGCTGCCGTCGAGAATCACCCAGGCTCTTTACCCAACCAAGCTTGCTTGTATGGAATGTGGACATTATGTTTCTTTAACATGTCCTTCTGAATGTCGATGGCCTTGTACAAGGGCAGCTCCTTAAGCTTCTGAATGACTCATGCACTTACTCATTTTTTGGACGCTTTCGGGTGTAACACTGATCCAATTCCACCACCGCAAGTGTGTGCCAGGTACATTGTCTTGATTCCGAAAGTATTCTTATTATATTCCTTTGATGCATAAAGGCGCCATGGACAATCAACAAAAGCGCATTTACAGTCACCCGGTGTTTTTCATTCTTTATGAATTTGAAGTCAAAATTCCGTTTGATAGCGAAATTTCGAAGTGCGTCTCTAAAATGGTCAACGCTTACAAAACGTTGTCCAATATCCAATGACAACACCTCAGATTGATCTGACGAGAAAAAAAGGCATGACACACCATTAGGGTCACCGTGAGTTGGAACGAATATGCTCGCATAATCCGAATTCCTGCCAGCATTTCATTTTAAGAGGAAAACGTCAATATTTTAAACGTAAAATAGATAATTTAAACGGAAAAATAATATTATAACAGGAAACAAAAAAATTTAAATGGAAACGTATTTTTTTTTAAGGGAAACTGACAATTTTAAACGGAAACTGGACAAATTTAAACAAAAACTTGACAACTTTAAACAGAAACTGGACAACTTTAAATGGAAACTGAGATGGGAAATGGTTAACAAAGCAAAACTTATGGTTTTGCCTTGGTTTATGCGGGAACTGGATAATTAAGGGAAAACATATCCTTTTAAGCGGAAACTGGAATAATTAAGCAATAATTAATTTCTACAACTATGTAAACATAAAACATAAAGGAGAAGAACTTTACAACGAGATGAAATCGTTTTCAGTAGGATGCGACAATGGAACATCATCTGTCTCAACCAGTAGATCAACTGCAGTGCATTTGAAGAGGGAGTAAACGTGACACATGCGCTGGAAGTCAATCTCGTTTTCTATCGGACAAACCCTTTTATGTCCATCGAGTGTAACAAACTTCACCCTGACGCGGGAAACATCCAAACCCCATCGCTCATATATCTCCGCTAACACTGATTCCCAAGAAATCAGCACCGTGAACATTAGTACTCGTCCCTCCCTGTTGTATCTAGCAATAGCACAAAAACTCTCCATAATAAACTTGCATTTTTAAAAATTAGTACTCTCTCTCTCGCGGGATGATCAATGTGAATGAAAGGAAGAAATTTTCACCTTATTGGATAATTGGCAGAACTCAAATCGAATAGAACAAATGGGGAGGAATTGAAAACTCCAACAATCTAAGGTGATGAGTCTTCCAAACTTTGTTTGAGACAACGAATGCAAAAATAATGCAAAAAAGTTTGATATGATGTGATTGGGTGGTTTTTTTTTCCCACCAATTTCAAGGTCATAGAAGGAATTTCACAACATGGATAATGCCAAGTGAACTGCAGGGGCAAAAAGCAAGTGAAACAATAACGAAAAGGCTATCCAAGGTATGCAAAACTTGCAAAGGCTGTTTGGAAAGATTGAAAATTTCTGAGAGACAAACAGTATTTTACCTTTATTATTATTATTATTTCACATGAGTGGTCACCGTAGTGGCGGACCAGATCAGATCAGACCAGATGTTTGGGTCTGGGCTGGGTTGAGCTTGGTTTCAATGAGGGAAGTTGGGCCAATGTCATATTTGTGGGCTTTCCTATATTATTATATGTCTGAGAAGAAGTATAAAGGCTTGGCAGCGAGGGAGGGAATCAGGGATAGGCTGATAGCTGCTACTGTGCTGCGTTATAGAGTCTTAGCGTCCGCCGGCGGCTGCTCAATGGCGGAGACTGTGGCAGCGATGAAGATGCTTGCCTCCACTGAGCCCCCTATTTTTCTTTCTCCGTCGCAGCAGCTGTCCGGTATCGCCCGGACTGCTTCTGCTGAGGTCTTCTCGTCTTTGGTTCCCTCTTGCCCTACGCCCCCGCTAGATCGTCTCCTCGTCGACGACGGATTCGACGCTGAGCAGATATGGCAGCAAATCGAACTCCTCTCCTCTCCCCTCCTGTCATCCCTCCGCCGAGAGCTTAAGCGCCTCCAGCGCGAGCCCCCGTCTATGCTCTCGGCACCGCCCAAGAACGAAGAAGGCGATCACGAGGACATGGAAGTAGAGGATGGAGCTGAGGAGGCATTCGAGGAGGAGGATGACGAAGTAGATGAGGGAAAAGCCTCCGAGGAACGGGATGAAGAAGAAGAAGAAGAAGAAGAAGAAGAAGACGCTGATGACGAGAGCGAGGAGGTGAAGGATGGAGGAGTGGAGGATATGTTTTTAAAGATCAAGGAGCTTGAGGAGTATTTGGAGAAGGATGAGGCAAGGGAATATGGTGCTCCGAAAAAGAAAGGAAGGAAGTCAGCTTTAAAGGATGATGACAGTGATAATAGTGAAGACGAAGATGATGAAGATGAAGACCAGGGTGACTTTAATGTGAGTGATTTTTTTTTTTTTTCCTCCTATTGGCGTTTTATCTTCTAAGGCGTTGAAGTTAGTTTCTCATAAATTACTGAAATATACTATCTCACGGATCAATCATCTTCTCCATTCATTGGAGTTACTGACTACTCAAAAATATTGTGATTATTTGTTTATATTTCGAACAGTGCTTGTTGTTTTTAGTCATTCTTGTTCTTTTGGTTTGACATCAACTTCTCTTGATCCTTTATTATAGTTTGCAGATCTTGAAGCTGATGATGATGATGGAGGAGAAGAAGAAGCTAATGGCGCAGAGGATGCCAGGTGTGGCAATTTTTCAGTTCTTTCTTGATGAATGCATACTAATTCAGAAATGCATGTGTGAGCATCCCACACGTAATTTTATCGTCCCATATCCAATTGTATATGCATTCCCCATTATTTTTACAACTACTGTATATACAAAATAGGATGTTGTTGTGCAAACATGCGCACCTGCACACATACACACAAAAGGGAACATTCCAAATTCTAGGGATTAGCTTTGTCTTACCATGCCAATTATTATAACAGATACGAAGACTTTTTTGGATCTAAAAAGAAAAGAGGAGGCCAAAAGGCAGGAGTTGATGCAAAGAAAAGACGACGGTTAGAAAAAGTTGAGGTTCTTGGTGATCCAGATGACATGGGGATGGATAGTGAACAGGGGGATGATATTGATGAGGATGATGATGGTGATAATAAGACTAAGGTTCAACCTTTTGATCCAGTAGCTTTTGAGATTCAACAAGGAAAATTTCTGTATTTACTAAGTCAATGACCCCATACGATCTCTTTTATTATTTCTAATTTATTTTTTTATTTTTCTATGCTTGCAGGACGATCAGTTGCTGTCCATCCATGAGAAACAACTTCAGAATATTCAGGCCAAGATTGAGCAAATGGAGAAAGAAAACCTTGAAACCAAGTCTTGGACCATGCAGGGAGAGGTAATCTTTGATGACTCCCTTGGTACTTTAACTTATTCTTATTGTGAAATTGAAGTTTGAATCAGATTGATATGAGATGTTAATTCTGCTAATAATGTGTAAATGTGCTAACTTTTTTCTGGTTCATGTGGCAGATTACTGCCGCTAAAAGGCCAAAGAATAGTGCACTTGAGGTAAACCTTGATTTTGATCACAAGGCAAGGCCACCTCCTGTGATTACAGATGAAATCACGGCATCTCTTGAGGATTTAATTAGAAGACGAATTATTGAGGTGATCCATTTTGCCCCTTCTGTGCGAGTGCATTTATTATATACACTAGACATTCTTATAATTTGTTTGAAAACTTTGCTTTATTTGCAATATGATTATTTGAATTGAAAGCTTTTCTTTCTAACTAATGTCATGGCAAATTTGATTGAGAAGAAGCGCCATAAATGCAATGTTACTACTTGAAATTTCCTGTGAGAGTTGAGTTCAAGTTAGAGGAATTGATAGTGATGTTATCGTCCTTTCTAATTTCTTAAATTAATGAACGTCTTCTGGAGTTTAGTTTACCAGAGTTTCAGTTTCCAAATTTATTTTTGACTATAATTATGTTTCATGACTTTGACCTTGTTATGTCCTTTTTCCATCAGAAAAAGGAAATAAACAGAAAGAAACAGTATGTTAAAATTCCTGTAAAGCAACTTTATTTAGTCATTGCTGAATTAAGCAAAGCTTATAGCATTTCCTTGAACGTGCATATACCACTTTTGATGTAGGAACATAGCCCATCCCTATGGAGGGCTTCTGATCCTTGTGGATGATTATTATAGAAGTTTGTTTTAATTAAATTTAGTCATTGATCTTTTTGAAGCACACTTGAACTACGTGTGTTTAGATGTGAAATGTTTCTGATTTATTTGTGGTGGTATATATGGGTATGGTATTGTTGCTATATTCATAAAGTTTTTGCATCACGGATGCTTCTGCTATTGCAGGGTCATTTTGATGATGTTCAGAGGTCACCAGCTTTACCACTGAAAGCTCCTAAAGAACTTAAACAGTTGGTATGAATTGCTTTCATCACTAGTAATTTTTATTTGACATTTCAGGTCTCACCAGCACCCTATGTGGCTAATTATTTGAGTGCTTCAGAGTTTTTTTCTTAATGTTCCCCATTGATATTCACAGGATGAGAAAAAGAGTCAGAAGGGACTTGCTGAGATATATGAGGTTTAAAGTTGTATTTTTTTGTCTTTTACATTCTCGCAAGATGCCACCCATCAGAGACTACCACAAGGTGCATTTCTGAGTTGCTCTACAAATATCTGTTCTTTGGTTTGCTTTTTGCAGGAAGAGTATGCTCAGAAGACAGGTCTTGCCCATGTTCCTCTCTCCTCTTCAGATGAACAAAAGAAAGAGGTACTACCTTATTTTCCCAGCTGGCCTTTTGAATAGTTTTGATCGTAGTGTATGCTTGTGGACGCACACAAGCACGCATGCGCACACACACACAGGCACATAAAGTGATATTAATTCATTGTGAGGTTTGGCCTGAAATCTCACCGGTCAGATTTTAGTGTGTGTCATAGAACATTCTCATGTATATATGATGATTTACAGTTGCTTTGAGTGTTTTTGATCTTGTAGAAAGGTACCAGTGAAATGCTTGAATTTTTTATTTCTTGTTTATGCTTTTCTTATTGAAGATATCTGCCTTCCTTATCAGTTGAATTGTGTGGTTGATATCCTTTTTATAGGCAAGTATTTTATTCAAGAGGCTTTGTCTGAAGTTGGATGCTTTGTCTCATTTCCATTTTGCACCTAAGCCGGTATGCCATCTATATCTGGCACTTTTGAATATGTTTGGGTTTTCCAAGTTCCTCTAGTTAGATAGCATGATATCATTTTCAGGTTATTGAGGACATGTCTGTGCAAGTGAATGTTCCCGCTTTAGCAATGGAAGAGGTAAAATAGAATTTGCAAAACTTTGTGAAGTTTTTGGCATGGCATGTCACACTACAATGTGTTTATTTCTTTTGTTGCAGATTGCTCCATTGGCAGTCTCAGATTCTGCCATGCTTGCACCTGAAGAAGTTTTCCAAGGAAAAGGAGATATTAAAGAAGCAGCAGAGCTAACACAAGCTGAGAGAAAAAGGAAGAGAGCTAACAAGAAGAGAAAATTTAAAGGTACAACATTCCCACTTCCAATTGTTTAAAGAGCTTCCTGGTTTACCTTCAAAGAATTATTAACATGAAATGATTGTTGATAAATGTGCATAAGCATCATATCTCATGATCCTTGGCCATCTTTAGCATTCAACACAATGCATGGAAGTAGATTGGATAGTTTAGATTGCCATTGCTTGATTGAAGCTTCGGCTGATAATTTGATCTGCCGTTGTGACAGTTGAGACAGCCAAAAGGGCAGCAAAGAAACCTCGAGAACTTTTAAATGTCAACAAATCCACAGGTAGCTTCAATTCTATCATGTTGTGATAACATTGATTTTGCCTCTATTGTTAATTACCGTTTTGTAAATGCAGGCTCGAAAGATTTGTAAGGCTTTATTGGAGGGAGAATGTTTCCGGTGAGATGTGATGGTTTGAGTGTTTCAAACCCTTCTAGTTCACTCCGTACAGGGAATCACGCCTGTGTTTGTATGATCATTGGAGTGTGATGATAGAAATTTCATTTATTGCTCGTTTGTATATTACGTTTTAGGTTGGAGATTATTATCGAATATAAACAGAATTGTTAGCATAAACTAGGGGTCTTTTGCCCATTTTGGAGTATTCCCATTTTAATGTGGTTGCGGCAGGGACTGCTATGCTAGCAGTGTCTATTATTTTTGTAGCATTAACAATATTGCGAATCATGATTCTGATGGCAGGCACTGAAAAAACACCAACTAATTTGGTTTTTAATTAGAGCATTGACTAATCTTCAAGGCTTTCTGTCATTTTGGTCTGCTAACCAGAAAATCAACTCGCTTCTGATTCGTTTTAAGTTTAGAATAGTTGTAATTATTTAGAGAAATTATTATTATTATTATTATTATTATTATTATTATTATTATTATTATTTCAAAATGACCAATTACGATGTTAAAAGGGTTAGAGGTGTATAAAAATTTCGGTAGAACAAGTAGGGGACACATTGGTGTGAATTATTCACATACACAACCTCTCTTTACATTTTCAAACATGTGTCTTTTTCTAATTTTTATAAATTGTGGAGATTCTAATGAAGATTTAATTATTAATAGATCACTTTATTGTTGATATTTAGAGAAATTAAGCTGGCGTGGTTGCATTTTCATGCAGTGTGTTAGCTGGATGTTACCTTTTAATTGAAGTGGTCCTGATTTCTAGCCTTAAATCGCTGGATGTTAGAAGTGGAAATCAGAGAGCTCCTAATTTCTAGCCTTAAAACGATTATACATACATGTCTGTATTGAAAACATTTTTTAACCACTCTTTTTTTATTATTTTTTTTTTATTTTTGTGTATATATTTCATTGTTACCTAAAATAAATATATTTTATTTTTATTTTTAAATTTTAATTAAAAAAAACGCCAATTTTTTTTTATTATAAAGGAGCTGGTTGAAAAAACTAAAATGAAAATAAAGAAAAAAAAATTTTTGTTGAGAAGCAGCACGACGGTATTCTCTCTCACTTGTCTTCGAATCGGGTTGGCTCGGGCTGGGAGAGCGAGATGTTCAGCGTATGCGTATCTCGCCGCGCCATTATTGGGTTTTCTTTCCCATAATAATAATAATAATAAAAATCTTTTGGTTGATTCTCTGTCATTCACTGCTTTGGTTTCTCCTCCTCCTCCTCCTCCTCCTCCTCCTCCTGCTCCTCTTGTACGGTTGTACCAATACGATTCCAATTCCAATTCCATCCACTCTTCTTCTTCCTCCTCGTCTTCTTGGACAACAAAGTGCTTCCAATATATAGCCATGGCGGCGTTTCTCATCTCTCCGTCCACTTATACCTTGAAGCAATTGGATTGGCGCCGCCCCACTCCATTTCTTTCTCCTCTGCCTCCATCGCGGATAGGTCTCCTCCCTACGACTTTGCGGGCTGCTGCTATCCCCAGTTCCCAGTCCTTTTCCTTAAAGCCTAAGGAGGTTGGTCGTTTATCCATGCGCGCCATTACTTCTTCTTGGATGGATGGATTGATTGATTGATTGATTTTATTCTGTCCTATTTTGTGATGTTGGTGTTTAGTTGATTGAATCCCTGATAAGCCGAGTGGATCTCAGCGAGGAGGAGGCCGAAGCGTCGCTCGACCTTTTGCTTCGAGATGGTGATGAAGCGTTGATCAGTGCCTTTCTTGTTCTCTTGAGAGCCAAGGGGGAGACTTTCCAGGAGGTTATATTATCCATTTCAACTGCTCGTATTCCCGCATTCATCCATTGACAGTCCAGTGATAAATCGTTTCATTCCTGTGACTATCTAGATTGTGGGATTGGCACGGGCCATGATCAAACACTGTCGGAAGGTGCCATGCATGGGTAATGTGGTGGACATTGTTGGTACGGGTGGTGATGGTGCAAACACTGTTAATATCTCCACGGGCGCTTCTGTTCTCACTGCTGCTGCTGGTGTCAAAGTCGCCAAGGTAATCCTAACCATTCCTTTATTCCTATTCTCTTTATTACTTATTAAAATCAGCATGTTCCTCCTCCTCCTCCTCCTCCTCCTCCTTCTTCCACAATTTTCTATGGTTCTAGCAAGGAAATCGCTCCAGTTCTTCTGCATGTGGTAGCGCTGATGTCTTGGAGGCATTGGGTGTCAATATTGAGCTTGGCCCTGAGGTAACCTTTTTCTAATTCATTCTTTCATGGTGAATTCCAGAAATTTCTTTTTTATCTTTCAGGTAACGCTTATGTCTGGAATGCATTGTATGCCCCCATAATATATCCCATTCTTCTACCTGAAAGTGGATGACTATTCATAGCTCTTACCTTGACACCGAAGAAGAGTTCTACTGAATGCTTTATTCCTGTCCTAGTTGATCCTGATTAGACATTACAAGTATCTTGATTGCTCCCCAATAACTGACTACTTTCAGTGAATACTGGAAAGGGGAAGGGAAGTTGAAAAAGTAGATCATACCGAACAACACATGATTAGTCACTCCTAAGATTAACAGATGCATGATGTTTTGAGTGCATTATAAGCTATCAGCAGAAAGATGATCAATCAATTAACAAATACAATATTATTCATTTATCCTTGGTTCATGAAGTCCACACAAAAATATGTAGTATTCAATGTATTTGCATTAATCTCTGCTTTAAAATGTTTCTGTGGAGAGTTAATTCCTCTGTGGCATAATCTGTTGTATTAGCCTCTCAATAGCATCACTAGCTTCAGTAATAGATCTGTCATCACCAAACCTCTGAAATGACCCACGGAAAACTGGATTTTAGCAAAATTTTCTTTCATTATGTCTATTAAAGAAAAAAAGAAATCATTCCATCCTAAGATCATGTTATCTTCCTCAAAATATAAGGGGGTGAAGAAATGCGTGGAGGAAGCAGGAATTGGTTTCATGATGGCTCCCATGTACCACCCTGCAATGAAGGTAGTAGGTCCAGTAAGGAAAAAGCTTAAGGTGAAGACAGTGTTTAATATTCTGGGTCCAATGTTGAATCCTGCACAGGTGCCTTTTGCTGTTGTTGGTGTATATCATGAAGATATTGTAAGTTCTCCTTGGATTACAGTTGTTGCTTTTACTTTTATTGTTCAGCTAATCACGTTCCCATTTAGTATGAATTATCCTACTGCAAGATTATGAACTTGTCATTGAGTTGCTAGACCATCAAAGCTATGGAGTATCAAGGCTACGATACTTCATATCTGACATGGAACTTATTTCCAATGCATAGCATCTGGATATTATGCGATTAAATTTGTTAACTTCCACAGGTTGTGAAGATGGCTAAAGCCTTGCAACAATTTGGAATGAAGAGAGCATTGGTTGTTCATTCTTCTGGTTTAGATGAAATAAGCCCAATGGGTAGTTGGAGGCTCTCTTTTGGGACTGTTTTATTTAATTCATTTTCAATTTTTATCCCTAATCTGGGGCTCACAGTTCTCTGTGGTTGCTATTCATATTTTTACTTAATGATTTGTAGCTAGTAGTTGTAATTGTGGCAGGATCAGGATACTATCTGGATGTTTCCCCAGACAAGATTGACAAGTCACATTTTGACCCATGTAAGCAGGATTTGATATTCTCATAGTAGAAAAAAATATTCAATGATCCTATAAACATATCATCTTATGCTAAAAAAAAAAACGCATTTTCTTCTTAATGGCTGTGTAAGTCAAGTGAGAAAATAAAAATATTTTCCACCAATATTTGTGTTTGCACAATGATCTCTTTACATATATCAGGCATTATGATTTACTGAAAATGAAATTTAATGCACACATGTCCAATTTTGTTAGTTGTTTCGTTTCATCGGGTCATGCTAACTCAGTGTGTCACACAGTGGATTTTGGCATTCCACGCTGTAGTCTAGCAAGTTTAAAGGGGGGAAGTCCAGAATTCAACGCAGAGGTTCTTAGGCATGTGTTATCTGGTCAGAAGGGGCCAATTGCGGATTCTTTGGTGAGTTTCTTTTTCCATTTATGGCTCAGTCAATCATGTACATGGAGGTGTTCAAAATATTGGTGTTTAAAGGTAACAGGCTTGCTGCAGCTAGTATGATGTGAGGATTAAGTTACTACACCCTGACATGAACTAATTCTTTCTGAAATATCTACCACTACATTGTTTGTAGGGGTTCTGTGAGATGGCTAGCACACTACCTTGATACTAGGGGCAAATAAAAGGATTTTAAAGTAATTTTGAGTCATAAATTACATGTGATGCTCAATAAAAATAAGAAAGTAGAATACACCTAGTATATTGTGCTGTATGAATTTGTTTGAGAGTAAGCAGCGAGTGTATATTTCTTCTTTGACCGGGACAAAGGCAATTCACAATTTTATAGTGCTCATGAGGGCCTGTTTGGCATGGAGAAAGAGATGATCTAGTTGAAATTTGTATGATGCCACTGCTTCTTTTTGTGCTTTAGTGTGCTAAGCATGCCATTCGTTGTTTTTTTTTTATTCTACACATGAAAACTGAGAAGTTTCGTAATATTGAAGATCTTTTATCCTCTGTTTTCTCATCATGTAACCATCTATGTAAATATGCTTAGAACTGTTGAAATTTTGCAAATCAATGTAAGACAGAAGTATTACCTTAGTGGTTGACTCCTGAATGTCGAAACTCCTCCATGTTTGGATTTGTTTCCCAGATTCTAAATGCAGCAGCTGCCCTCCTGGTGAGCGGCCATGTGAGCAGCTTGGCTGAAGGAGTGGTGTGGGCTCGAGAAGTACAACAATCCGGGAGAGCAGTTGAAGTACTAGATTCTTGGATGCATCTCTCGAATGTAAGTAAATCAAATTTATTGGATTGAGCTCCATGAAATCTGTTCTGGTCTTTGACGACATCCCCATGACGATGTCTTTTATCTCAGAAACTTAGAGGAGATGCTGTTGGTGTTGCTCCAGCTCCAGCTCCAGCTCCAGCTCCAAGAGGTGGAGGTGGAGGTGAAGGTGTGGTGAAATAAAATATGAAAAGAAACTGGGGACTTGTAAGGATCAAGATCTGTTGTTGAGTGCTTAAAGTGAGTGAGATGCGCTTTGGAGTCATGAGGATGCATTCATTGCTCCAGTGTAGCGTGTTCCCCTAATATTTATGTTCGTGTAAGTGTGTTACCAAACCCCCTCCTCACAATCTGTCACCCCCTCATATTCACAGAGACACAGCAGATCTGTTCTTTTCAGGATTAATAATAAAGCAGGTTCCATCGGATGTTTGTAAAGATAATGTGTGTTTATTAACTTATTATTGCTTTAATTTGCTTGAGATGCCGTGTTTGCATGTGTTCTACTACTGGAAACTTGACTTTTTCTTCCTTTTGATTAAAACGGAACATCTACCGAACCTATGGTCAGGTTGTTGATGGCTGCTACCTACTCGTATTAAAGCCTGCATATTAATTGTTGATCAGATCGGATTGACTTGCTATTTAGGTACATATCCTCCCCACATTTGCGGCCCCATGTGCTAGTTAATATCCAAATAAGCTTCCATCCTTGCTACAAATAAAGGTGCTGCCAAAGCATATTAAGCACCAACACAATATACCCTAACAAACCAAAACAGTTGTATAATCACCAGTAAGAACTAAGAAGAAGAAGAAAGTATATAGTGGACATGACTAGATCTTGTACTACAGTCTTAAGTATCTGGAGCATCATATCATATCATATCATATACAAGAGTTTGTGCATAGAACAATTGTACAATTTTGAAGCCCTTATTCTCACTCAACATGATAAAGTAATAATGCAACAACACCAGAAAAGCAAGCCAAACTATGAAACTCCCCTATGCAGCAGCAACACTGAGGGCTCCAGCTTCAGTTAGCAGCGGCACCAGCTTCTCTGATGCGTGAACCGCCATCACATCTGTTGAAAAACAAGGATATTGCAATTAAAGATTTTGTCGGTGGGAATATATATATATATATATATATATATAAATAAATAAAGGAAGAGCATATGTACATTAATCCATTCAACAACACAAAAACAATGACGTGAGATTAAATGAGGGTCATACTGTCACAACCACCAATATGCTTTCCACCAATGAAAACATTTGGCACAGTTCTTTGTCCAGTCCATTCAGCAAGTGCGGATTGAATTTCAGCTCCATCACCTTAATTAACATGCAGAACAACATATCCATGCAGTCATTGCGGTGTAAAGCTTCACTAGTACTGAGCACAATTATTAAAATAAGATCCATAGTTTTCATTGCATAGCGTTAAATGTATGAATTTTAGAAAAATGAAAACAATATGCAGATCCAAAAATAAGAAACCAAGAGAAGCAATAGTAATTAGAAAAATGAGGAGACAACTTACTCTCAACATTCAACTGAGAAGTTGAATGTTAAAATGCAAAGATCTCCAAAATGGCACATCATATATATTGTTACATGTATGAATTTAAGAAAAATGAAAACAATATGCAGATCCAAAAATAAGCAACCAAGAGAACCAATGGTAATTAGAAAAATGAGGAGACAACTTACCCTCAACATTCAATTCCAATACGGTGTAATTTGCACCTAATTGGGTCAGCAGCTGCTTGACTCGCGTGCAGTATCCACAGTAAGTCTTGCTGCATGCAATCATGAAGAGTTAACAAATAATAAGATGAATATATAAGATGATTAAGGGGGTGGGTACGGTGATGACTATTGACTGATGAGAAGGAAATCCGAAATCCGAAATCCGAAATCCGAAATCCGAAAATAGAAATAATTTAAAAAAAAAATTAAAGAAAAAGATGAATAATTAACGAAGCAAGGCAATCAACGTAGGGGACGAGCGGTGGCAGAAATAGAAGAGTGGTTACCTGATGAGAAGGACTGGGTGGGAGGAGACCAAGTCCTTGGCCTTGGAGAGAGCCATGTCCAGCGTTGCCTGCTCCTCTTCGGTTTTAGGCCTTGTCGCTAATGATCTGCTCCACCGACCTCCCATGGATATATCATATATATATATATAGCTGATACAGTACAGTGTATGAGCTTCCTCCACCAGCACCCCACACACTTCCGCAGGGAAGACCACGTAGCCCTAAGAAGCGTGTCTTGCTCTAATACCATTTACATTTTTTTATTTTTTATTTTTTATTTTTTATTTTTTATTTTTTATTTTGATAAGTTAATCTTCTTCATCTTTTACATTTTTACCACAAATAAAGTCGTGCAATGCACTAAGTAAAACTGGGTGTGTGTGATAGAGAGAGAGAGAGAGACAGAGTTGCAAGTGTGCGTGTGAGTGAGAGAGAAAGAGTTGCTATTCAAATAAATAAATAAAAATAAAAAAAAACAAACAAACAAGCAAAGATGTGCCAAGGTCTTAATATCATGCTTTCCTCATTCTCCATGAGCAAAAACCATCTTGGTTGGGATTTGATCAAATTGAGGGCATAAGAACGCAAACAAATGTAGAAGAGATGCTGAAATTTTCTGGACACAGTAACATGATGTCCACATGCTAGTCAGTAGGCACAAACAAAACAGATGCCCATCCATTTATTAATGAGGTACATTCTATTCTACTTCCAGAGAATGTTTGCACTTAGAAACGCCAACCAGTATACAAAACTGCAGAAAAGGTCAGTATTGCACTCAATTTTATTTTCCTAAAGTCTGAGAGGTTGCACTGATCTGTAAATTGGTTTAAAAAAAAAATGCTCTGCATCGGCCAGATCTTCAGTGTGGATCAGTTCACATCGGGCAGATAATCAAGAGAATAATATCCCTTAATAATTGCTAGACAGCAGCAAGTTGAAGCTTCTTGTTTAAATTCTCAGAAACAGCATCAATGAATTCCTCAGTGCTCAGGTAAAAGTCCCTTGATACCCTGTACAAGAAATTAACATCAGGCCTAAGTATACTCCCTCAAAATAATAACTGCACTAAGTAAGCACTACTCAGCTCTCACAAATAATTGTGAAAACATGACAACATGCTAAATACTGCAACCTTCAAAAAAAAAAAATTTAATGAACATTTCATGAAAGCCCACAAAAACATAAAGGTGTTTAACGCACTTCATAGTAAAGAAAACAGAGAGTCCACATAAAAGCAAACATGGTGTTTCTGACATGCATCCACAGACAGTAGTCAGTGGAACCCAGACACGATTCTTGAATCAAAGTATCACAAAATCAATGAAAGCAACCAATATACATATATATATATATATATATATATATTCCAGGCATACTTACTTAGGGCCATGAGCAATGATAGCTAGATCCTTGGTCATTTTACCACTCTCTACAGTCTCCACACAAGTAGACTCGAGCTTCTGCACAAAATCTAGCAGCTCGTCATGCTTATCCAGCTTCCCTCTGCATGATCCATGAAAAGAGGTTGATAGCAGAAGATCGATAGCACAATGTAAAGAAAGTTTTCAAACATCAAATCTTAGAGAATTAAATAGTTCCTCAATCCAAAGAATATTAAAAAACAAGAGACAGATACTAGAACTGCTCTATTGAATTACTAAAAATACCTATGCTCAAGACCCCTTGTCCAGGCAAATATGGACGCAATACTGTTTGTACTTGTTTCCTGGCCCTTCTGGTATACTCTATAATGGCGGGTCACCGTCCCATGAGCGGCTTCAGCTTCTAATGTTTTCCCATCTGATGCTAACTGCATCAGGATCAATAGGAGTAATGATTGGTATTCAAGGTTAAAACCCTGCTATAACAAATTATAATCATAAGCAGCAAGTTACCAGCACAGATGTCATCAAGCCCAAAGAACCAAATCCTGCATCCACCAGAAATCTCAGTAAAATCACAGCAAGAGTTTGATGATAGTTCAGAGCATATCATGGGATAATATTTTAGGCTTTTAGTTGAGCATGGAGTTTGATAATAGTTCAGAGCATATCATGGGTTAATATTTTAGGCTTTAAGCTGAGCATAAACCTCCCAGATGAAATGAGGCAACACCATATGAGGCTTTTCTAACATAAAGCCAATATAAGACAAATAAGTTGTAAAATTTTCACCATAATATATTTCATAAATGCCACATGCTTCATTGGCTAATATGTGGAAGATCACATTAACTACCAGGAAGACAATTAGCTAAGGTAGTCCTTGTGTGTATCCTGAGTCCCTGACCAAGAAATAGTCTTCAATATTAATCGGTTTCTTCAAATCATAGTGCATGGCAATACTTCCAAGTAATTATACATTAAAGGAATTTGCAAAAAAAATTTCAATAGCATAACAAAACAAGTAAATTTACCAGACCAAAGCTAGTTGCAAGAATGAAAATTTTGAAGTATTTAAATCCAAGCTGCATTTAAGCAATTTTTTAAGGTCAACATAATTTATACAACTAAACAGGAAATTAACCAATTGAAAAGTTAACTGCAACTACAAATGCTAATGAATAACAACAAATAAAATAAAATAACCTTGTGCAACAAAGTCACTCTGAACATCTCCATCATAGTTTTTACAAGCCCACACATACCCACCCTCACTTTTTACAGCATAAGCAACCATGTCATCAATTAAACGATGCTCATACCTGATGACAAGCATCAATCTCATGAGATTATTTCATTGGATAATCAGTCAAAGAGGATTAGATAAATATCAAGACACAGCCTAACCATATCGATTGTTCCTCAAACTTCACCTTCCAATTTTGTTCATATACTTCCTGGAATATGTCTTTAAACCTGGATCCACACGCAACAAAAAACAACTTATACTGAAAATGGAACATAATGTTGGCTGATAAAGAGAAGGGACACATGTGCATCCTTCGTACATAACAAGCAAGAGTTGCCTATTGACCATAATGAAAAAATTATGAATCAGAATGGAGAAAATGATAATGGTTGAAATCGAAAATGTTGCTCCTACTCAAATCACCTGCCATCATATGTCTTCAGAATAGTATTCTTAGTGCTCAGATAAAGAGGCCATCTTTTTTTATATGCCATTGCCATTGATGACTCAGCAAAAGCACGAATAGACTGGAGCCATGTTGTGTGAAACTTGATTAAAAAAAATTATAAAACATCAACAGAACAAGTGTTTGAAATTTTCAGGTTATAATTTGGCTGACCTGATCAACATTATACATAGCTAATGCAATTCCAGGACCTTTGTAATCATAGACACTCAGCTCCACAGGCTCTATACCATCTGCAGGAACTGTTTCTCACCAAAGAAAAAATTTATATGTCAAGATGAGTATCAACCAGTAGAATGTTGAAGTATTCTAGCAATGGCCATGAACATAATTCAGTCCCACCAAAAACCATTTTAAGCTTCCCTGGACCTTCAACAATCATCTCAGTTGCACGATACACATCTCCAAATCCATGCCTCCCAATACAAATGGGAAGCTTCCAACCTGGGAATGTAATAGCTTATGCATCATTTAGCAAAAACATATAAACTAAAAATCATACAGAATTAGATACTGATACCTGGAACAATGCGTGGTATATTCCGGCATATTATTGGCTCACGAAAAACAGTTCCTACAATGAATACAATCAAAGTGATCACAAATATAATTGCATAAAAGGGCATGACAACAAGCATAAGTGAAGAGTATAGGCAACAATAAGAAAAACCAACCATTTAGTATGTTTCTAATAGTGCCATTCGGGCTCCTCCACATTTTCTTGAGTTTAAACTCCTTAACTCTACCTTCATCTGCACAGAGAAGCTTGTGTTCATAGACAAATGGAACCTAAGTAGAAAACCATTTAGTGGCCTACCAACAAAAAAAAATGCATAAAGCTAACCTACTAGTTTCGTCCTGCCTAATTGGAAGGCATAATACAAGCTAATCAACCATTAGCCCTTACTCTAGCTAGAAGTTAACTTTTCATGCCACACTCAGATGGGAAATCACATTGTTTTCCAATAGATGGACTAGCAATGTCTCTCTTGGTGGACCACATTTAATGTTCGCAAAGTTGTTTGGACTTTGGACTTGAACGCATTACCCAACCAAGAACTAAAGCATAATGTTCATTTCTACTTATTTTCAGCACTACATGAAACTATATTAAGAAGAAAAAAAAATTGACTCCATGAGGTATAATCCTGTCAACAACATTTGACTTAAAAATGATCAATATCATTTAGTTTAGATTTGAATTTGCATTGCCTGGATAGAAATGGGTAAAGTGACAATTGGAACTATGACCAGATAATATTCGTTGGCAAATTCAATACCTCAAGAAATGTAACTAAGATTGCAAAAAATGTACAAGGCCATAAGACAAGAAAGGAACATGCTTGAAATAATGAGAGCTCTAGAATGAGAAAAATATATACCAGGTGTTATAGTGGCACATTTCACAGCGACGTTATATCTGCACACAAGGATCAAAGAAAAAGCATTTGAAGCGTATTACATAGGCAGAGTACAAGTACAAATTGAATGAACAAATATGAGGCATTATTGGGAAAGGACAGGAACCCACATTAAAAAAAAATAATTTGTCCTTAAAACTCTCAATTGATAATGAATAAATGCATAAACAGATCTCATAAAAATTGCAAAAGTTGAAAATAATCCTGATTTGATTTCTTTCAAGGTAATTCCCACATGAGCAATCAGATGCTCCCACTATCAAAGTTCCATCACCGTTAGTGTCTTCTCAAACTATGTATGGCGAAATGATAAAGGAACTTTCTTTTCAATAAAATAAAATAAAATAAAACAAAACTAATTGACCATCGAAGAAGTGTTTACTTGAGGGTGGCTTCCGCACTTTCAATGGTAACCTTGTCATCTGTGTCATCGCGGTTGAGGATTCCCAGATCAAAATACTTGATATCCAAATCCAAATACGGGAATATAAGCTGGAGAGCGGCATTCCAAGACGACCCAGATCAAACACACATCTAAAATGTAAGCCTTTTGGCCACAAACATGGGATGATCCATAAAAACAGAAAATAAAATCAAACCTTATCTTTTATCATATTCCAAATTACCCGTGCCATTTCATCCCCTGGAAACAAAAGCCTCCATTTTGTCAATCAATAAACAAGGAATTCACCATATATAAAAGTCAATAGCAAAAATGAATGAATGTGAAAAATAGAAAGATAAAGATTACCATCCATCTCGACGATTGGGTTCCGGACTTTGATCTTATCCGAAGTCGCGAGGGAAGCAAAGGAACGGAGAGAGGCGGTGCGGCAGGCGGTAGAGGAGAGGATATTGGGGAAACGGGCATGGAAGTGCAACCGATTGGATACAGGAGAGAAGAAGGAATCAGAGTGTGGGTTTCGAAGAAGAAGAGAAGAGTGGGACGTGGAGAGGAGGAAAGCGGCGGGGGACATGGTTCTCAACCGCAACAGCCGCATTACAACGGTGAAGAAGACGAAAGACTTTGATAGCGCCAAAAAAGACTTGGGCCATATAAACACAACACTACACTACAGCTGACTCATTTCAAATGTGGTGGCCCATATTACATGGTGAAGAGTCAGACTATTCATTCACAATCTGGGCCTTGGGCCTTATATTCCTTTTGTTTATTTTTATTTTTATTTGTAAAGTAATTCCTTTTGTTTATTGGGCTGGAACATTTATGTATGTCCTTTTAACCTTTCCGATGTATATGTATACGATTTATCATTCTCTCACTCTCACTCTCACTTTTCATGAATAATTAATTACCTCCGTTTGCACTTTTTTTTACATTATAACTAAAATTATACTATATGTATATATTTGTTAATGTATAATGCTTTTTTTATATACATTATACATAACATGAAAGTATCTTTTACAAAAAAAAAAAAAAACTATTCATCTTTTCATTTAAAAAACCATATTTATATTTAATATTGATTAAGAGGGTAGAAAATTAACAACTAGAAAGTAAATAATAATAATAATAATAAAACAAATGTTAAGTGATATTGCGGATTTTAAAGTAACAGCAAGTAAAAAAATAAAAATAGAAAGAATGGGGCCACTTGAGTTGAGAGGGGAGTCAGAGGTGAGCCATCCATTTCACATGCGTTGCATATTCTCAGCCGACTGATCCAATAAAAAAGTTGACGACGCCCGAGAAAAAGCTTAATGCTTTTCTCTTTATTTTCTCAGTAACTACTAACTAGGGACTATGACATGCTGCCCATTGCCCTCTTCTTCCATTTTTTAATATTGTTTCATTATGTTTATAATCTGAGGTTTTCTTCTTCTATCTCTATCTCTCTTTAATATATATATATATATATATATAAATATTTTGCATTTACATTTGCGTCTCGGGTCATGTGTACAAAAATGTGTGTGTGTGTGTGTGTGTGTGAGAGAGAGAGAGAGAGAGAGGCCGTAGGATGAAATAATAAAAACATTCTGGTTAATTAGTCCGGAATGGCGTGGTAGGTAGGTAGGTCACTCATGTGTCTTGTTTCCACCTTCCCCAACGCGACAAAAATACCTTGAGTTGTTTTGAGAGCCTCGAGAAGCCTAATACTTCCTGTTTCTTTTTTTATTTATTTAATTCTTTGTTCTTTTATATTAATTATTCTTTTTATATTAATCCTATCTGAACCTGTATGTATGTTTTTTTCCCTATCCTCAGATAAGATCAAGAAAAGGACATACAATTAATGTTAATACTGTTTTATATAAAAAAAATATCAATATATACTAAATTGGGGGAGTTTTTTTTTGGTTTCAAATTTTCGCTGATAGGTGTAGGCGTATAGGTTGGTGTTTGTGGTGGTTCCTTCCCTATAAGAAAAGAAAAGAAAAGGAAAGGAAAGGAAAGGTAAGGAAGGAAATGAAATGTAATGAAATGATAGAGGACAGCAACAGCATATATCATATATGTGGCTTGTTGGAGCAAGCTAAAGCGCTGCCCATGCCATTACAAGTAAAAACAGCGTTGGAGATAGGTCACTGTAGCACACCATAGGAAGTCAGATACATGCTTTTAATTGTTAGTTTTTGGGAGGGGATTCGATCATTAGCCAGAGTTGCAACTGTTTAGAGATTAGATCATGGTTTTGAAGTTCCATTGGAGTGTGAAAACAAAAGCTAGAAAACAGAAGAGGCCCTCTCAAGTGGAAGTGGAACCCACACATGACTCATGGCATCAAAATCCAGTCATAAATCATTATTAATGGACAGTAGACCTCTTACCTTACGTAAATATATAAGATATTTCATTGAGGCTTATTATTAAAAAGCTCTGGCATCACATGATAAATGCCAGCACAAGACAAGATAAAAGTTTGGAGACTAGAGAGAGAGAAGAAAAGGGCAATCATAATCCATACATGCATCCATCCATCTATCCATCCATCCATCATGTCCATGTGACCTGCCAAATACTTTTACCAGACTCTGCCTGCATAGTGCATGCATGCTTTTTATCATTTTATGAGGCATGGGGCATGAGCCTGTGGTCTAGTCACCATCCAGTGAGTGGAAGCCGAAGGTGAACACAAAAAAAAAACAGCTTAGCTTCTTCCCAGTTCCCACTCTATTTGTGTGTGTGTTTTTTTTTTTTTAATTTTGTGAATACTGATTTCTGACTGAATAGAAAGAAAAGAAGCTCTTTTTCTTCCCAAGGGCAAGGATTTAAAAGTAAAACTGGGTGGTGGTGGGTGCTGTGACCCATCAAATCTGCTTCCTAGACTTTCCAGTAGAGCAAGGATTACTATTAGTATTATGCATCGTTTGCAAGACACCGGGTGGACCACATGATGCACTGAATAGCATATGGACTATGTGCATGCGTCTGTGTTTTGTACACTACCACATGTATATATATATATATATATATATATATATTTATAAGAAATAATTTATATTTTTCTTGTAATTTTAACTTTAGATACCATTTCAGCTGCAGCATTTCTCCCTTCAAATTCAATTTAATTATTATTTTTATTTTTATTTATTTTTTAACTCGTTGGGCATCTGCATCCGTGTCGCCCTTGGCCGTTTGCATTGGCCCTTTGCGTGTTTGGCTTCTTTCTTTGTCTGCCGAACAGAGAGAGAGAGAGAGAGAGAGAGAGAAGATGAACAAGTATGGGGGGCAGAAGTGATGGAATGCAGGATTAGGATGGAGGAATCTGGATGCAAGGTTAATGGCGGAAAGGAGCCGTTTTTTTTGGGCAGGACTGGTGGAATTCTCTTGAGAAGGAGGAATTTGGAGCTTTCTTTTGCTACTTTTACTCATTTGGGTTGCTTTGGATTTTGCATCTGGCCTTTGCTTCTTATATGCATTTGAATGGAGCCTCCTCTGTCTGGCTTGCATTGCTTTTCCTCATCTTCGAATCCACTTTTGAGTTTTGGTTTTAAGACGAAGCTTCTCTCAAAAGTCGATTTCTCGGGGCGTTCAATGGTACTGCTGCCATTTGGTATTCTTGTTGATGTGTTTTTACCTTGCAGACTTTTGACTGCTTGAGGGCTTCTACTTTTGGTGGTGAATTTGGTTGGTGGCTGGTAATTTGGTGTAGATAGAGTTCTTGTTGTTGTTGTTGTTGTTGGTTGGAGTCCAGTAATACGTGGTGGTGGTTGTAAGAAGCTGGGCAAGGGGGCGTTTTGCATTGGCGATCATACTTCATAGCATGGGAAGCAAAGGCTTACCCTTTTTGCTGCTAGTCAGCTTGATGGTATTGGCTTCGTTAGAGGCCTGCTCTGCTACTCTATCACCTGCTGGCATCAACTACGAAGGTAAACAAAAATCCTCGTTGCACGCTTTGTCAATGTTATGGATTTCTGCATTGTAATTTCAGCCTTCATATTCATTTTTAGCTCCAATGTGTTTTATGTTGCATATGGGGATTACCTCGCTCTCTTTGCCCGGATGAACGTTTTACTTCTTTCTGTTTTCCAACTGCTATAGATGCATGAATCTCTGTATTGATTTTTTCTCATCTTTTAATTTAAAGACAGACACTGCCTTATTTATTTATTTTTTGCTGGATTTTCTGATTGTCAGCATCTTATATTCAAACCCAAAAAGCAATGTGCAAGGGATAATTCATTTTTGATATTTGTAAGTTCTGCACTTCCTACAGCATTGATCTTATCCTTCATCCTCAAACTCTTATCTGAACATTCCATGATGTGGGGATATCTACCATTAATTGGAATGATTGTAATTCATCAAACCTTTCCAACAGGCGAACCATCATTGCTATAATAGATACGATACAAGCTAGAATGATAGACAAGAAATTAACATCTGTGTTTGTGCCAGTGATATCGCCATTTTAAAGCAGCATGAGTTACTACACATTCTCTTGCCCTTTGGTTTTGCCCATTTTTATTCCTGTTGGCTTTTGCTTTTTTTTTTATATATATATGAAACACTCTTGCCTGTGTGCATAAAATCATTCTAATTCTTTTGATTTTTGCAGTTGTAGCATTGATGGCCATAAAATTTGGACTAAATGACCCACATAATGTACTGGAAAATTGGGACATTAATGCGGTTGATCCATGTAGCTGGAGGATGGTTACTTGCTCAGCAGATGGTTATGTTTCTGCACTGTAAGCTATACAATTCCAGTTCAGATTTCACTGCCTGGGAGAATTTTAGCAGCACTTTCGCTGTTAGCTGAAAAATCACTTCCTCTACTAACCTTCAGATTTTTTTTTCTTGACCAAATTGCTAATGACACCAGGGGATTGCCCAGTCAAAGCTTGTCTGGTACTTTATCACCAGGGATTGGAAACCTCACAAATCTGCAATCTGTGTAAGTGGAAACAAATATTGATTAAAATATGGCTATCTAGTAAGCCTGCCTATTCAAAGCCAATGACTTCATGCATGTTTTTGTTTCCTGTTGAACATGGCTTGTATATATGGTGCTTATAACCACAATTTCATGGTTTTAACTTCACTTGAACTAGTTTTCATTATTTTTCTTCCTATAGGCTGCTGCAGAATAATGCCATTTCTGGACCTATTCCTGCGGATATTGGAAAGCTGGGGAAGCTCCAAACTTTGGATCTCTCTAACAATCGGTTAAGTGGTGGAATTCCTGGATCTCTGGGAAACCTGAAGAACCTCAACTATCTGTAAGATTCAATAACCTTTAATGCATGTGCATTTTGGAAGGTTTCCTTAATTGGTTCAAATATTCAATGTTTATGTTATAATTTCTGCGTTGAACTTGCCTTTCTCTTATTTCTTCCCGATTCTGAATGAGTCAGGCGATTGAACAACAACAGCCTCACCGGATCATGCCCTGATTCATTAGCAGATATCAAAGGTCTCACTCTCTTGTATGTTCCAAACTCTTCTCTTGCGTATGCACATTTTATTGTTAGGAATGCCAAGTTTATGCCATTGCCATCATTTAGCATGTCATACTTATCAAATCATTCTTAAGCTTGATGTTGTTTGCAGGGATTTATCTTACAACAACTTGAGTGGTTCTCCACCAAATGTATCTGCAAGAACTATCAAGTAAGGCATTCATCATTCTGTCTTTGCCTTTTGTGTTACAGTGCACCATATTACAGCATCAATGGCTCAATGCTCTCCTTGCTCTTCTCATAGTATTATAGGAAATCCACTAATCTGTGGGCCGAACTCAGTGAACAACTGTTCTTCTGTTTCCCCTGATCCCCTTTCATTTCCACCTGATGATCTAAAGAGTAAGTGAGTTTGGTCATATTTTTTCTCTGAATCTATAATTCACCTTCAACAAACGCTCTAAGAAATAAGCTTCATGGATATGCCAGCTCATTCTCAATCTGGAGGGATGAGGCCTCGCCATGTGGCTATTGCATTTGGTGCTACTGTTGGCTTTCTTACTATATTAGTCATCGCAGTTTTCTTGCTTCTTTGGCGGCGACAAAGACGCAATCAGCAGATTTTCTATGATGTGAATGGTTAGTCAGTCTCAAACAAATCTCTATTCCTTTCCCCTTGATTCTGCATTCACTTCGTGGCTTTATTCACCTCATTTCAAGACAGATTTAGTTGGACCATTTCTCTATGGTGTCCCTTTTATGTGATAATGTTGCAATGCACATATCAGTACTTCTTCGGCATATGCTTCACTTGTTTCTATTGGCTAGTTTTATGGTTGTTAGCTCCATTTGTTTACTAGTTTATATGAATGAACTGGTGATAAATAAGAGTATTACTTTCATAGTTTAATTCTCTTGTCTGGTTGAGTATCTTGAATAGCTTACCGCTTTTAAGGACAATAACTTTGGCCGTACATAATCAACCCAAACACATAACAGATCAAATTGGAACTCGAACCGTTCTCTTTTCCATTCTTAGTTCTGGTCTTTGTGCAGATCAATATGACCCAGAGATATGCTTGGGTCACTTGAAGCGATTTTCATTTAAAGAGCTCCGTGCTGCTACAAATCATTTCCATCCAAAAAACATATTGGGGAAAGGAGGATATGGTATTGTGTACAAAGGATGCTTGCGTGATGGTACGATTGTTGCTGTCAAAAGACTTAAAGACTACAATGCGATAGGTGGAGAAGTTCAGTTCCAGACTGAAGTTGAAATGATAAGCTTGGCTGTCCATCGAAATCTTCTGAGGTTGTGTGGCTTTTGCACCACAGAGAATGAGAGACTTCTTGTCTATCCTTACATGCCAAATGGAAGTGTGGCTTCTCAATTAAGAGGTGAGAGTGCTTCCACAATCCAAGATTCTCAAGCCTAAATGATCAGAATGTGTCTTTAAACAGTTCTTTTGGCAACCACCCTTGATTTGATATTGTTGTAAACTGCAGAACATGTTCATGGGAGACCGGCTTTAGATTGGACGCTCAGGAAGCAAATTGCACTAGGAACAGCTAGAGGGCTCCTTTATCTGCACGAACAATGTGATCCGAAAATAATTCATCGTGATGTAAAAGCTGCAAACATCCTACTTGATGAGGACTTTGAAGCAATTGTCGGAGACTTTGGATTGGCAAAACTCCTCGATCACAGGGAGTCGCATGTCACGACTGCAGTTCGTGGGACTGTGGGGCATATAGCTCCGGAATATTTGTCAACTGGCCAGTCATCGGAGAAGACTGATGTGTTTGGATTTGGGATCCTGCTGCTGGAGCTGATTACTGGTCAAAAAGCTTTGGATTTTGGACGAGCTGCCAACCAAAAAGGTGTAATGCTTGACTGGGTGAGTACTTGCTCTCATTTCATTACAATGTTCAAACAAAACCTCCAGCCCTCATTCGCGGCATTAAAAGCTTTCAAGATTCCAAGCACACAGCATATAATAAAACTTGAATGTGAATATTCAGGTGAAGAAACTCCATCAAGAGGACAAGTTGAGTATGATGGTTGACAAGGACCTTAAAAACAACTATGACAGGGTAGAATTAGAGGAGATAGTTCAAGTGGCTCTCCTGTGCACACAGTATCATCCTTCGCAACGTCCCAAAATGGCTGAGGTGTTGAGGATGCTCGAAGGTGATGGCCTCGCTGAGAGGTGGGAGGCCTCACAAAAAGTGGACACACCCAAGTTTCGGTCTTCGGAGCAGCCACCTCTCAAGTACATGGATTTTGTAGATGAATCATCTCTTGTTGAAGCCATTGAGCTTTCAGGACCTAGATGACATTTCACTCAACTGTAAATACTGTTATGGTTTTTAATTTTTGGCGGGTCTTTTTGTGTTTTAATATTTCTTGAAAATTTATTGCATCTCGGATGAAACGTCCCCCTCCATTCATCTGTATAAAGTAATGGCGGGCGGTATCTTGTTAGTATCCGTGATACATCCATACAACCAAATTAATATTCTGCCACAGAATTTAACGATGCTACCTCAATACACAACAAATAAATATTTATGTGCATACCATACACATACTGCACATGGTTGGTTTATCATTTCATTCATCTAATATTTGGTAATTTAATTAAGGGCATCAAAACTTGAAGAGATCAAACCAATAGTATCAGCAAAATTTCTTATTAACACCCACTTACCGTCAAGCAATATATGGACATCCGTATGTGCTATGAATATCTAATTAGTTTTCAAAATTTACAAAGAAAAGCTCATCGATTCAGCTCCACTCAAAGACTCTCGCCCCAGATGGTTGGATCAGAGAAGATTAACAATACAACGAAGTAGCTTTACCGCTTTTTGAAGGACTGCACACAAGAAAGGCACCAGATGAATAGAGAAACAATGTCTTTTACAATAAATTGTATTAAACAGAATATTAAGAGTACAGTACACAGAATAACATAATATTTACATCAACGTTCTTCGAAGCATCCTTCATTTGCTCAACAATTTCTTCCCGAACCTGTGCAGCTGAAAAAAAGGATACAATTGAAATTCAGCACAATATTAGGCTATTAGCACATAAAATTATCAAAATTATAAGGCAGGCTCACCTTTGTTTGTTACCTCCTCTATCGCCTTTGATGTTCTCACAGCAAATCTTTGGAATGCAGGGCTGCATATAAGTGCAAGATATCCAGTGAAAGTTAATAACCCAATCACGAAAAAAAAAATCACACAAGATGGTGTACCCATTTAATTCTGAAAACTGGCTAGAATCCAGTCCATGTAGATGAGATTTCAAAGTCCAATTAGTCAATTAGGTTATAGTGAGAATCAAGAACATACATATGAGTAAAGCAAACATATTATGGATTATTGCTCTTTTAAAGGTAACATCGCATAGAAACCAAGACACGATTTTATAACACTAGAACTAGAGCAACAGAATTCCATTGAACATGTAGATCCCCAACGTCCAAAGGCAAAAAAAATTGTAGGTTTGCAATGGATAGCGAGGGGAGCACCTTGATATTGCTTCATATGGTTGTCAGGGCAAAGGAAATGATCAACCTTACCCAGTAGACTAAAAAGCCAATGAAGCGAGGACTTCTGTCTCACAAAACTCTATTAACAAACAGAAAAGAGAAAAACAACAGCAACAGCAACAACAACAATGCTTCAGCCCCTTAGATGTTCAATTTTGCGATCATCTCCGCATTCGGTACAGGTCTATGGAGTCATCATCAGCAAATAAAGAAGCAAATTAAGTAGCCAACATAGTAAATGAAACCAATAAATTGCTGCCCAAATACTAAAAGACAGTGATATCAACTCAGTCCCTTAGATGTTCTTTAGTGATGCGATCATAACCGCAACATCATTACAGGTCTGTAGGATCATCCTCGTTACTCATTGGCATCATACCAATAGATTTTCTAACATGTAGTAAAGAAACATGGTTCTGAAACAGATAATTTCTACAAGACAAATTAATGCTAAACAATCGGATAAAATAATAAAAAGAAAAATAAGGTAAGAAGCCAAGCAATAAAGATGTGTATGTAGTCCTTGTATCATGCCAACAATCCAATGCAGGCAGTGGCAACAGCCTTGCATCAACTACAACGATTAATTTGGCTTCAAGGGAACGAGTTCAAAGGGAATCAATGTAATCCACAGTGACCAGATAATGAAGCCTTGCATATAAAGCTACGATTTTTTTTTTAAAAAAAAAAAAGAAGAAAAAGGGAAACCATACATAAACTGAAGGTGTGTCCTCCATCTCCGTGGCTACCTCCGTGGAAACCAAGAACAAAGTTCACGGAGGAGAACAAACAGAGAGAGATGAAAACGAACTATATCTCAATGTTGCTTCAAGGGAACGAATCAACCGAACAAGAGAAAGTCCGATTGACCAGATAAAGAAGCATGGATCAAATCCTACTGATATTGATCTTCTTGTTCTATAATAAATAATTAAATAAATCGTCTAAAAAAAAATCATCCCCAAGATCTGATTCTTCTGTCAAAGTTTCTACCCAAAAAAAAAAAAATTTATTGTTTTCATTAAAAGAGTAGGATTCAACGTAGACATGAGATTAAACGAAACGATGTAAGAATTAAGAGCTCTTTAAAGAGGCATGAAAGATGATCAAGCGATGTACTTGTTTGCAAGGCCTTCGACGACGATCTCATTGACGAAGTAGCCAATGACTCGGCCGAGAAAGTTCCCACCTGCCATGGCCGCCAACGCTACTTGGAACGAAGGAGGAACAGAGAGAGAAAGGCACGGCTAGGGTTTGATTGTGTTCACAAGGATGGATGAATTTATAGATGAAAAGGTTGGATATCTCGATGCGCCAGCATACGGCTGAAATTGGGCCGCGAGTAACCCCTAAAGATGGGCTTCAGGCGATGAACAATGGATGTGGTGGCGCGGCCTTTTAACGTTTAAAATCGAAAATGTCCCGCTAAAAATAGGGAAATTTTGTTTGTAAATTATTCAAAAAAAAAAATTACTTATAATTTTTGTACTTTGCTAGTTTATCCACATTTCTAAAATTTAAAAAACAAATTTAATTATCACTATGAAGTTTTTGAGTTTTCCTGATCAACCTCTCTGATATTTTTTTCATATCTTTGGATCAATTTTTTTTTATTATTTAATATCCAATATTCATCATGTTGGTAGTTTAAAAAAAAATATTTTCTTTTTTATCATGTTTGTAATTTTTTTAAATATCCAGAATATCTTTATGTTAACTAGCTCGACACTTTTGGGCAAATTGTACCATTTTATTTAAATTTGGTTTTAAAAATAAAATTTTAAAATAATGTAATGTTTTAGAACTATGATAAAGTAAAAGGATATTTTATTTTATTTTATTTTTTTGAAAAAATAGATAAACAACATTCATCCATGAAGACAAAAAGGACATTATATGGAATTAAAAAAGTTTAGAGAAAATAAGTGTTTATATTATGGAAGCATGAGTTATGAAATTTAATATTAGTTAATTGGAACATAAATAAAACCTATGATATTTAATTTTATTATTGAACAAAAACATAATGTTGCTTAACAACACAACAATGTAGAAATTAATTTTTGGGTATTCTCGTCCAAACTTAAATATTGTTTAAAAGAATTTATAGGAGATAATGAAATTATGAAAGTAATCCACATCCGATTATATAATAATAAATTAGATTAAAAATATTTTTTATTTTTTCACAAAAACCACAAAGAAATTTTTAAGTATGATAGAGATAATGGAACTAGAGCAGAGCAGCACCACACCAAAAGCATTAGAAATTAGCAATCACAATGATGTGTGTACGTATATGTTTTTATAAAGATAAAGGTAAAGTTTATCTTTTTGGACAATCCTTTAAACGTGAGACATTTGTCAATTATTAGTAAAAATGAATGCAAAATCAAAAACCACTATCACACTTCATGCTGATTTTGGTGCTGATACCACAAGAACCAAGGCATACATACGTTCAATGTTGTCAACATAACATTAACTTAAAACATCCATATATTAACACTATATTATGTACGTCTATATTACTTTTCACACTGGCATTTAACAAGCAAATGTCCGCGAGTAAGCACATCGGGTCTCCTATTCATAGAAATAATAAATTCAAAATTACATATTAATTATGAAAAATTAAAATTCTCTGCAGCACTTGTCGTTTTTATTAAAAAACTCTGTAAACATAGACAGGCATATATATATATATATATATTCACATGTTAATAATAGCATACGATTCATGATCACCAGCAGTCAAATCTAATATCATGGACCATGGTGGGGTCTGAGTCTGAGAAGGGTAGTAAGATTCCAATGTCGGTGGCGATAGATTTAAATTATTTAATTGAGCACAGCGATTAGCTACCCTACCCCACACTCTTTAGTATTTCCTTTCCTCATCAGTCATATCTTCACATAATTACAGATTATTACTTTTTTTGAAAAACTCCCCATAATTTATTGAGAAAATTTAATTGGAGTATATAATAAATAAACGAGCATTCAAACAGATTGTGATGGATGGGCATGATCAGTTATAATCAGGTCCGTCCCTGATCGGAATAACCATGTAGATTGTAGAATATAGTATGTTATTAATATGCTGCTTTGTTAATAAGGAAGGGAAATGTAGAACTATTCATTCAAAAGTGGATTAATCCAATAATGCCATAACTCCCTCTAGTATCTCTCTCTCTCTCTCTCTCTCTCTCTGTGTGTGTGTGTGTGTGTGTATAACTGTATATGTCCTGGTATATTTACAGTTTACATCGAAAGAGGAGAAGAGAAAACAGAAAGAGGACACCGCCCCTGCCGCCCTTGCTTCTCTCCTTCTCCGCCACTACCGTGTTTCATCTCTCTCTCGCTCTCGCTTGCGCATATTTTTTTTAATCTTTCACTCTTTCCAAGAACCCACCACTCATCTTCGTCTTCTTCCTGTTCTCTGTGTTGCTACTACGAGTTTCCATTCATCTCTGTCCATCTTTGATCTTCTTGGAACCCTGGTTCTTTGGCATGGTGGAACCTTGAAGTAGCCATGGATTTCAGCAAGCTTTTTCCACTCTTGAAAAATTTTTCTACCTATTCTTCATGTTCACACAAGGGACGGGTTGTCTCTGGGTTTTGCCTCGGAGTTGTTGTCTCTATATTAGTGCTTTCCCTGATCGCCTCCATCAACACCACCACATTTTCTTGGACAGCTATCACCACCACTGCTAACTCTTCCTCCGTGCTTTCCAGGTCTTACTCTCCCCCAGGGAACTCATCAAGAGGCAATCTTTATGGGAGAGAAACTGGTGTGAAGGATCTCCATGCAATAGAGAGTAATGTGACAGCGTTGAACTCATCAAGAGGCAATCTTTACGGGAGAGAAACAGTTTTGAAGGATCTCCATGCAGTAGGGAGTAATGCAACAGCGTTGAAGTCATCAAGAGGCAATCTTTATGGGAGAGAAACAGGTTTGAAGGATCTCCATGCAATAGAGAGTAATGTGACAGCGTTGAGCTCTAACTCGAGTGATCCTGGGAAGGCCAAAGATGGGAACTTTACTGGAATTCCAGAGATCAATGGGGGTTTCACGGCGGACAAGGAGGGGATCGCTTCTTGGAATGGCAGTGCCACTGATGGGAAGCCGCTGGAATTGGACGCAAAGAACCTGACAAAGAATTTGACCAAGGATGAGGCGAGTGAGGTGATCTTTGAGAAAAAAGATGCTTTTGCTTCTGGTTCTGGTTCTGGTTCTGGTTCTGTGCAAGTTAAGGGAGAGGCCTCCGGAAAGTGTGATATATTCAATGGGAGATGGGTGAGGGATGAATGGAAGCCATATTATCCTGCTGGTTCTTGTCCACACATTGATATTGATTTCAATTGTCATCTCAATGGAAGGCCTGATGATGATTTCTTGAGATGGAAATGGCAGCCTTATGGATGCGACATTCCCAGGTTAAGAACCCCTTGTTCTGTTTAAGATATATTATCTCCTTGCTGCTTCTCTATAGAATTTTCATCTGATTTTATTGCAGTGAATAGAATTATTTACTAGTTTAGTTAGTCTTAGCAAATCAAATCTCTGGTGCTTACAACCAACTAGAACACCAAGTTTTTCTTTAGTTTAGAATTAGACAAGTTCTCTTATGCTGTTTGTGTTCTACCCAAGTCCTTGCTTTGTACTTTACTTTCCTCTTGGCATTGTAAATGCGCTAAATTTTGTGTTCTTTTATTTTGATATGATAGCTTGAACGCAACTGATTTTCTGGAAAGATTGAGAGGGAAAAGGTTGGTCTTTGTTGGAGATTCACTTAATCGTAATATGTGGGAGTCTCTGGTCTGCATCCTTCGCCATAGTGTGAATCACAAAAACAAGGTCTATGAAGCCTCAGGAAAAAGACAATTCAAAACAAGAGGATATTATTCCTTCAGATTTGAGGTATCATCAAAGCTTGCTTTGATATTTTAGCTTGTACGTCTCCCTCCTTTTGTTTTATGCCTAGACTTACATTATGATTCTTTTGCTTGTCTTTGTCTAATGTAGGATCATAATTGCTCAGTTGATTTTGTTCGATCAACTTTTCTAGTCAAGGAGCTATTTATAAAGTATGCGAATGGATCAGAAGATGAGAGGTTAAGGTTGGATCTCTTAGATGAAACAACCACTGCATATAAGGATGCCGAGGTTATTGTATTCAATACAGGCCACTGGTGGACCCATGAGAAAACATCAAGAGGGTGAGTACTTGTGATCCTTGATGCTTGTTGTATAAACTGTAAAATGCACTTGTATCATCAGACTTGTATAGCGGCTTCTCTTTTATCTGTTACATTTAGACATCATCAGAGTGAGTTTGTAATATCACAGAGGAATGTTGATATTCAGCCATTTCTCTTATTGATCGCATTACTGTTTTTTTCCTTGTTAATGCAACAGAATGGACTATTATCAAGAAGGTGATTATGTGTATCCACGTCTCAAGGTGATGGAAGCCTACAAAAAAGCGCTTACCACCTGGGGCAGATGGGTTGACAAGAATGTAAATCGTAACAAAACTCAAGTTGTCTTCAGAGGATATTCCCTCACTCACTTCAGGTAAAACAAACTACTTCTTCACTATATGGTATGCCATACCTTAATATCAAACTTTCAGGTATGATAATTAGAATGGTTTTTCACTGATGCGCAATTATAGGATTTTTGTAAGTCAAGGTTCTTGCATGTAAACATGTTTTTGCATGAACTAAGGACTTTCTCAAGCAATGAGACAAGAATACGGGGAAATGCAAGTAAGGACAATGCTTTTCCTAACCTTGCAATCCATCCGTCTAAGGTGCTAGTGTACAAAATTCGTCTTGATTGTCATCTCAATCAATAATTTCCTTCAGTGACACTACTCAATAACCAATGACAATGTGCAACATTTTATCCACTTCTAGAGGTAAACAAGTTGGCAAGAATGCAGATGAAAATGCTGAAATTGTCCATCTAAACTGTAAAGAGAATCATTATTATTATTATTATTATTATTATTATTCATTGTGTTGTCTTATTTGAACTCAATTGTTAGTTGTTACAGAAAAACAATTCCAAGTTAGACATGGGTTGTCGTCTAACAAGAGAGAGCACACGCAGCTCCTCCTTCTAACATGATAACAAATATGATTCTTAACTGACAATGCAGGATTCCAAGCTACTTTCACACCTGATCCTGAGTTTCCTCTGTTTCCTTGGGAAAGATTATGATCATTATTTGTTTCATTTTCGTTGCAATTGGCTATTTTACAGGATTACGATGTTGTCTATCTCTTACTGCTTAAATGGTTTCTGTTCAATCATATATTCTTCGTAATAGACTTGATCACTTGAAATGATACTACTGTGATACACCTTCATGAGAATGTCTGCATGCAGTAGTGACCAAGTTCCCGTGGAACTACAATTGACATTTGCACATTTCAAATCTAGTAATTATACTATTAAAAAAATAATAAAATAAATGCTGCCAGAAAGTAATATCTCAATTGAAGTGATATGTAAAGAAAAAATTGGTGATCAGAGCATATAGCTAACATCTCCACACTTTTTATCTTGTTGGCAGAGGAGGACAATGGAACTCTGGCGGACAGTGCCACAAAGAAACTGAACCCATCTTTAATGGAACTTATCTTACCAAGTACCCAGGGAAGATGAAAGTTTTAGAACAAGTGCTCAATCAGATGGAAACACCAGTAATATACCTGAATGTCAGCAGACTCACAGACTACAGGAAGGATGGACACCCTTCAATATATCGAAAAGAATACAAAACACCAGAGGAACTGCTCGCCGCTGAGACAACTCAAGACTGCAGTCACTGGTGCCTGCCTGGAATACCTGACACCTGGAATGAGCTACTCTATGCTTCTTTGCTGAGCCATGGTAAAGGGTCCTGGCAGAGATGAACAATCATCCAGTGCCATGCAGTTGCAGTTAGTTTCTGCTATCTGTAGCTATATATATATGCATTCAGGAAAGGAAAACCACTGAAGAGTTTTCCTGTATATTCTTTTTATTATCTTTTTGGGCATACTAGTAATTGTACTCCATTACATGATGGAGGAGATTTACTGGAAAGATTTTTACATGAGGATCTGTTTTCTGAAATGGAAATGCAAAGAAATAAATTTTGCTGCCATTGTCGCCAACATTAATATTACAGTTACTACCACCAGAATTATTGAGATATATATAACATGCCAAAACAGAAGTAAAGACAGGATTTTATTCTATGAACTGAGAGCTGAATGGAGATAGAGAGATCCAATATCATATCATATGAGAGTGATATATAGGGTCTCCCTTTTGCCGTTTTTTGACTTGCCGGTGTGCCATGCAACTCAGACCAGGAGGAAGTTCAGAGTTCCTTGTGTCCGGTGAAGCATGAACAAGCTGAGTGAGATACGAACAGCTTGAAGGAGAAAGAGAGAAAGAAAAGGAAAAAAGGAAGGAAGCCTTATCTTCCCATCTGACATCTCTACTCCAAAGAAGCTGAAAATAGGCCTCTTCTTGTCAAGAAGATGAAGAAGAAGGGCCATCATCTTCATCTGGCTGTAATTATATGAGGGAGGAGTTTGGTTTGGTAACCTCCAACCACCATCCATCCGTTGGGGGATCTAAATGTAAGCCATTAGAGATTTTGGAATCTGAACGTTTTGGCTTTAAATATAATAAGTAATATTGGGGCAGGAAAGCAAGTGGGGGCTAAGGTACCTACACTCTCCCAAGTGCTCATTGCCTTTGGACTGCATGGCAAGTAGCATTGTTGTGTTGTGCTTTGCAACATGGAAAAATCAAACCGAAATGACGTTCTTGTCCGTCCCTCAACCAGCAGTCAGAGCAGAGCAGAGCAGAGCAGAGCAGAGCAGAGAGGAGGGCATTTTGGACACTTGCTTATTTTTTAGTTGAACAATGAGTTATTTATTTTATTTATTTTTGTACCTGTACATCCACTAATAAGCTCATGCTTATCAACAACAACTTCCTTTGACCTCCTCTCACCTTTCCAATCCACTCACCCAAAGTGACTAAGCTTTCTCTTTATTAATCAGTTTGTGGCTTCTTGACTTTTCTTGGACAAAGCATATAATTTCATCAAAACAGAGCTTTTATTAAAATAAATAAATATACAAATAAATGTTGAGTGAAGCCAGAGCAGCAGAGCGCCAAGTATAAGTTGTTGTTGCTGCTGATGATGATGAAGCACGCTATAAATAAAAGGTATTTCTGAAAAAAAGAGTTTTTGAGGGTGGTGCTGCGCATCCACTACTACACTACCAGGCATCAATAACAATGGGATGAGATGAAATGAAGTGGTGGGAAAGTGTCAACTTTGAAGAACACCTGTCGAACGGTGAAGTTCATGGCTGAAAAAAAGCAAATTTCCCTTTGGAATTTTGCCTACTGTTTATTTTATTATAATCCTCAAGCAAATGGCAGTGGTGATTAATTAATTACCTTCTCACCTATGCACCCAATGATAACTACTAGACTAGCTCCAGCTCATTATCTTCCTTGTCGTTGCTGTCGCTTATGCATACAGTGAATGCGGAAAAGATGTGATCCTAACTCCTAAGTAAGTAATGGTTTTATTGTTGCACTGTTCTTCTAATTAAGAAATAACAAGGACCAATGAGTCAAATAGTGAGCTCGTCTGAATTTAATTTGGTATTAAAATCTCTCCTGCAATACGATAAGATAATGGTCTTTTATCCTCTTCTCAATTCAAAGAGGTGAGAGTTTACTTAAATAAATAGTACTAAAAAAAATTAATATTAAATAGATTGTTAATAATTTGTTTTCGTGAGGCCATCACACCAATCCTTCCTCGATAACACATAAATGGTTTTGTGTAATTATTAAACTAACAAACATAGACAATGTTAACATTATTGTGGTCATTGGTGATGTTGACCACAGTGGGATTTGGAGGCAAGGCAACAAGTTCAGAGCAGGAGAGACTAAGTTAGTTGGGAAATAAATCCAAAGGAGAGGACTTGTTCGAACCCAACCAGTTGCAGAGAGTGGTTGATTGTTTGGCTTCAATAATCAGAACCCGCGCTATCCTAATTATAACTAACAAACAAAACGATCCGTGAATCATCCATCCATCCATCCAAAATTGAGAACCGCGAAAACCCTTAAACCCTAAACCCGCTCTCCATGGCGGCAGCTGTCCGCCGAAAGCTCACTCCTCTGCTCGCCGCCGCGCCTCACCTACTCGCCCGTCGTCGCCATTGGATTCGCTCCCACTGCACCAGCCACCTCGGTTTCCTTTCCCGATCACCGCTCTCTGAGCCCGAAGTGGATGCCAATGCCTCCCCTGTGCCCGGCGTGAAGGTTCTGGAGTCCTTCTCCGAGGAGTTCGAGATCGGATCCCGGATTATCACGATCGAGACCGGCAAGATCGCCAGGTTCGCCAATGGCGCCGTTGTTATCGGGATGGGCGACACCAAAGTCCTTGCCACCGTGGCTTCATCCAAAGGTGACGGTGTCCGGGACTTTCTTCCTCTCACTGTATGTTCTTATTAGTCACTCTCTGCTCTCCTCCTTTTATTTGTGAACAAGGAAATTGAAGCTTTGAAATTCGTTGGATTGAGATACATTTGCACTTAATTTTGCTTGCTGGATTGTTTCCGACTCCTTGTTTAGTAGGGTATGACATTTAGTGTTCGATGTGCAAAGGTAAAATCTACATAGATTGCTCATCTTTTGATTTCTCTTTCTGAGTGTTTATATGCTCAGCCTTTATTGACTCTGGACAGCTCCAGACAATTTGAGTTATTACTCAGGGATTCATAAGGTAGACCTTTTTAAGTTTGTCATGAAGAAACCAAAAATGAAGAAAAAATGTGTCAGTGCTAGAGTGTTATTTGCCTTTGAGTTATGAATAGAATCAAATCTTCACCTTCTGCTGTTCTCTACAACACTCATTCTGTGTTCTATGTAACACCTTTTGAACAATGTATAGTTTCTTTTCTTCTCATTTATAGTTCAAGGTTTATGGGTTTTGGTGAATTACTCTATTTCAAGTGACTTGGAGTTTGTGCGTTGCTCACAAGGTTGATTATCAAGAAAAGCAATATGCTCAAGGTATCATTCCGACTACATACATGCGGAGAGAGGGTGCCCCCAAGGAGCGGGAGCTTTTATGTGGTCGTATCATTGACCGTCCTATTCGCCCGCTATTTCCTGCTGGCTTTTACCATGAAGTCCAGGTTTTCCTTTGGCCACACTTCTCTTCTCGGATTCATATTTTAAATTTATCTGTAGAGCTCACTTTTGCACTTTTGTTACCTTGTTTTAACTTTATAGGTCATGGCAAGTGTTCTATCCTCAGATGGCAATCAAGATCCAGATGTGATGGCAGCTAATGCAACCTCTGCTGCTCTCATGTTGTCAGATATTCCTTGGAATGGGCCCATTGGTGTGATACGTGTTGGGAGGATAGATGGCCAGTTTGTTTTTAATCCTTCTATGGATGAGGTGGAGTGCTAGTCCACGAACAACCATTTCAGTTACCTTTTGTTTACCGGGGAAGGCAGTTATATTATATCTCATAATTCAATTCTAACTTGCGCTATATGCTCTTTGGTGTATTTTGCAGCTCAGCTCCAGTGATCTCAACCTAGTCTATGCATGTACCCAAGACAAAACGCTCATGATTGATGTACAGGCTCGTGGAATCTCAGAAAGGGACCTAGAAGCTGGGCTGAAACTTGCACATCCTGAGGTTTGCTTTGTCAGTTTAGCTGGAAATATTCGCTAGTGAATAGAGCTAAGGTAGATGGTTTGAATTTTAGGCTGTCAAATACATTGAACCTCAAATTAGATTGGCTGAGAAAGCTGGGAAACGAAAGAGAGAATATAAATTATCTATGATCACTGAAAGGACAATTGAGAAGATAAAGAGCTTGGCAGAAGGGCCTATAGAAGCTGTCTTTACAGATTCTGCCTATGGCAAGGTAAATTATCTGTTTTATCTTCACTATTCAAATGGAAATTTTGCCTCCTTTTCATATGTTAAATTCCTTTTTTCCTTAAATGTAAATTACTTTAAAATGGCCTGATCTGCATTAAACTCAGCCAGATGTTTGCACTCCTTTTAATTTCTTATGTGTTACTAGTTTGAACGTGGAGAAGCTTTGGATAAAATCACACAAGATGTGAAAGCAAAACTTGAAGAAGAGAATGACGAGGAGAGTTTGAAAGTTCTGCCGAAGACAGTTGACATGGTTCGGAAAAAGGTATAACCTTTTCTGTTTTCCAAGTAATTTCATGCATGGTGTAGTCAGCTAGAAATGCCAAGAAAAACCAGAATTGACTTGCTTTCAAACTTGTTGCTGTTTCATTTATGAATATATTTACACCAACTGAATCTTTCAGATTAATTCATTGCCCTTTCTTGTATACTAGGCAATTATTTTTAAGCATGGTGTTTGACATAATATTTCCAGTTGGGCTGCATTTTCCCTTGATACACAATGCACATATCTGCTTTAAGTTTGTTGTTGTAATGATATGTATCTCAACAGATTGTGCGTCGAAGGATTATTGAGAAAGGCCTTAGAGTGGATGGCAGACGCCTTGATGAAGTTAGGCCTTTGTTTTGTGAAGCTGGTACATATCCCATTTTGCATGGATCATCACTTTTCTCGCGCGGGGATACTCAGGTGCAGCTCATGTTTTCCTCCTTTTCTTTTGGTTTCCTTCTCATCAAATAAAATTATATGTTCATTCAAATGTGCCTTCAAAGTGGCTATTATTAGTAGGCATTTTTTCCCCCTAATCTTTTTAAATCATAATGTAGGTTCTATGTACTGTTACCCTGGGGGCCCCTGGTGATGCTCAAAGATTGGACTCTATTGTTGGTCCTCCCACAAAGCGTTTCATGTTGCACTATAGTTTTCCTCCATTCTCAATCAATGAGGTTGGAAAACGTACTAGCTTAAATAGGCGTGAAGTTGGGCATGGTATGAATTTATTTGTTTATAAGAACCTTAAAGCATCTTATTTAAGCAGACATGTTGTATAACATATACTCCCTCTGTCCCATTATAGTGTCCATTTCTAGAAGCTTTTCATGTCCCAAATTATCTATCCACATACTTAATTTAGATGTTAATTTTCAAATTCGACCTTACTAATTTATTTAAATGCACTATTCTTCACTATTGCCAACTTAAATACACAAGTTTAGTGGATGGAGAAGGAAATAGGTAAATTGGGAAAAGTAAGTTAAATGTTCATAAAATTTTTAATTCTAACTACTTTTTTTACTTTTTGTGAAACGGTTTAGGTGGACACTTATAGTAGGACGGAGGGATATTTATTATTGGGTCCCTTGATATAGTTCCTTTGAATTTCTTCAACTCTTTTTGGTTTTCTTTATGATAGTGGCCTGAAAACATATAGCGTTGGTGGTGAATCTAAAACATGAAGGAATAATTTTTTTAAGTATGAAGAACATGGACAAGTGTCAGCTAATATTACCGAGCATGCAACGTTTTTAGTGTGTGACATTATTGATGATTTTCATATGTAGAAAGGATTACATTTGAATGTATCAGTCAATCAATTCTATGTCCCGTTTGGCACTTCATAACTGTGATATTTATATTTGAAATTTTTTGATGTGTTAGTGTTAGACAAAGCATAATTATCACCCCATTTTTGTGTTGAGATCTGTTGGAAGTTGTCCTGGTATTCTTATTTGATTGTCTGCAGGCACTCTTGCGGAGAAGGCTTTGCTTGCTGTATTGCCTCCAGAAGATGAATTGCCGTATACCGTCCGTATCAATTCAGAAGTGATGGCCTCGGATGGATCAACGTCAATGGCAACTGTATGCGGAGGTACTGCATTTTGTTGGCTTTTGTTTGAGATTCAAACATGTGGTATGTGTCGATCAAGCTGCCTGTAACATTTTTCATTGTGAAATCTATAGGGAGTATGGCATTGATGGATGCAGGCATTCCACTAAGGGAACAAGTTGCAGGTGTATCAGTTGGCCTTGTTAGTGACGTGGATCCATCCACGGGGGCAATAAATGATTATTGCATTCTGACAGATATTTTGGTAAGAGTTCACAAATAAGTTTGGTTTTGAGCAATCTAACTCCCGCTGCTGTTGAAATACTTCTTTTACTCTCATTCCCTTTCTGTCACTCTCCCCCTGACAAGTTGAAGCACTTCACAACATGCCATAAGTGTCAATTTTTCATTTGAAAAGAAAAACTTTAGAAGGATTTTATTGTTCGTAGACTCCATGCATCTGTTAGCGTGATGCATCAATACGACCCAGATTCAGATTATGTCCTAGTCCATATTCTCAAGTAATTTCTCAGAGTATGAAATGAATTCTCTGTCACTTGTGTAGATGTGTGTGAGCTGCATTTCCTATTATTTCCTTGATGAATTCACAGGGTCTTGAAGATCATCTTGGTGACATGGATTTCAAAGTTGCTGGAACACGAAAAGGGATTACTGCAATTCAGTTGGATATAAAACCTGCTGGAATTCCTTTAGACATAATTTGTGAATGTCTGGAACCTGCCCGGAAGGGTCGCACCCATATCCTTAACAGGATGGAGCAGGAGATCGATTCAGCCCGTACAACCCATCATGGAAACCCCCCACCAGGTTCAGTTTCATTTGTTTTATATGCTTATTGTTGTTATTTTTTGTTTGTTATGCTAATTTTACTGTATTTGTATTTTGTTTCCAGTTTCATTGAGGTATAGTAATGATTCCCTGCGGCGTTTACTTGGGCCTTTAGGCTCGCACAGGAAAAAAATCGAACAAGAAACAGGTGGTTCTCCTAACTGTTTTCATTATTTTTGCCCTTTCATGGACTACATGTCTCATAAGGGTGGGATGCATATTCTCCTAGTTACAGTGTTCATGTCAAAGTGCATTGGTCAGTGCACATGACGCTAATGTGCTTTTTCTTAAAAAAAATATTTAGGAGCAAGGATTGCTGTTAGTGATGGGACAGTTACTATTGTTGCTAAGAACCAGATGATCATGGAAAAAGCTCGGGAGAAGGTATCTTCTGGTAAACTCTAGTTGTTTGGCAGACTGGAGTTTAACTCCTGATTTCTCTGTGGCAGCTTGATTTTCTGGTTGGACGTGAGATTGAAGTTGGTAGGATTTACAAAGGTGTTGTTACGTCGGTCAAAGAATATGGTGCTTTTGTGGAGTTCAATGGTGGACAGCAAGGCCTTCTGCATATTTCAGAGTTGTCACATGAGCAGGTATTGGGCTGATAGAAAAATACCTGAGTTTATTCTGTGGGATTTGGTTTGTGTTTTTAATAAGAGTGTTGGCATTTTTTGTCCTTGTTTCTGCATATTTTTATTGTTGTTTGCCAGACCCACCACCTCTTTTATTTAGTTTTGTATGAGAGAACAGGCTATATATAAAATGCGTTGATGGCAAAATGCCCTTTATCATCTTTATGCCTTAAGAATATTTTTGTGATAAGTTCATAATATCTTGATGCAAACATTTGTTTTTTCCCCTTTAGGTTCCTAAAGTCTCTGATGCTGTATCTGTTGGCCAAGAGCTGTCATTGATGTGCATTGGTCAGGATGTCAGGGGAAATATTAAACTTTCTTTAAAGGCCACTTTACCGCAACGCGGATCCAAGACAAAGGATGCAGAAGAAACTCACGATCCTTTTGCTCCCACAAAACAAATGAATGTTTGGGCCTCGGTGGAAAACGTGTCTGTTTGTGAAGAAAATGACGAGGCTAGCAATTCAAACGATAGTGAAGGCGATGAAACGCATACTGCCACGCACTCCACATCATCAATAGTAATTCGAAGTGCTTCTGAGTGTGATGCTCGGGATATTTCAGCTACTCAACATATCAAGAAGAAGAAGAAGACCAGACAGACCACAAAATCTACCCCAAGGCCTTATGACAGATCTTCAAATGACAAGAGTGGACGCAGAAGTGCTGTGAGCTCAACTCAAGTTAGAGTTAAAAAAGAGAATGATAACTTTCAAACCATCTTACACTCCTTTGTAAAGGATGATGCTAATAATGAGAAGAAGCCTATATCTTCTGGATTAAGTAAGGTAGATGCATCTTCTTTGAGGCTGGGAGACATAGTCACTGCAAAGGTATGCCAAATACGGTCTCATGGTCTTGTTCTAGAGTTGGGCGGTGGAATTCGAGGAATGTACAAGTTTGAGGTGCGTCCTGGTGCCTTGATTTACATTTTGGATACACGGACACGTTTCTGCCTATATAATATATCTTGCTCTCTTTATTATGTTCAGAACTTGACTGCAAAATATTTCTAATGATCTGCATCCGATCATCCCTATTTTGATTAGTATCCTTCACTAATACCATACTAATAATATACTTATATGTTTCTCCGCTGTTTCAGGCAAATGGAAGGAGAGACTTCGAGGTGGGCAATGAACTTCATGTCAGATGTTCAGCCTTCTCTAGCAGAGGTATCCCAGTGTTTTCGTTGTTGCGAGGTGATTGAAACTTGTGACCATACATTGGGTGAAGTGCTGATGATCATTCTACCAATGGAACCATAAAAATAAAATAAACACACAACACAAATGGGATGATAATGTGATGTGAGTGTGATGCTTTGGGAAGCTGTTAAATTATATGCTTTGGGAGGGCATGTATGACTACAGATGGATTATCATCGATTGGCAGGAGACTCCATGACCAAGCTGAGCGCTGTTGTTTTGCTTCTTAACTCCCACAGTTTTGTTCCTTTGATGAATGACCGCCACCCCACAAGAATAGGATGAACTCATGTTTTTAATTTACTAATTAACATTTCATTCATTGGTGTGTATATTATTAATTTTTTGTTGAGGTTTTATTTGCCGTTATTCAAGGGTTCGGGTTTTTATTTTTATTTTTATTTTTAATTTTATTCAAACTGTAAGATTAGATTACCTATTCAAGTGTTGTTCGGCGATATATGTTGGGTGAGTTAAATTAAATGGTTGTTTTTATATATATATATATGTATATATGTACGTGTATACATATCCCCACAAGCGACAAGCCACAAGTAAAAGAAGATATTTGCGGAAATGCCACTGTTATATTATTATATAAATTAACAAAATCCAGCTTTAATTTTTGTGTAAATGTTTATCCGGTGGGAGTGGAAGCTTGGAACTGGAATTCCAGATCTTCCATGATGTTGATGATGTCGATGACTATGGCGGCGGCTTCTTCACTAGGCGGCATCATCTCTTCGGCGGCTTCATCTTCATTTTCATCTTCGTCAAGGGCTTCAATACAGTGCTCTATGGAGAGACAGGCCCTCTTCAACCGCATTGCTCCGGTCTACGATGGCGTAAGATTTTAGAATAATATACTAGTTTTGCTTGCTATCTTTTCGTACTCAAAAAAATATATGCAACTTTTTTTAATGTGTTCTTGTGAATTGCAGCTGAATGATGTGTTGAGTTTGGGCCAGCACCGCCTTTGGAAGAGGATGTCTGTAACTTGGAGCGGGTCTGTCTTTTTTTTTTTTCATCTTGTTTTTTGTTTTTGCAATTGTTTGGTCAAATCCTTGCTTTTGTTTTGTTTGTGTGAACAGAGCGAAGAAGGGGGATAGTGTTCTTGATTTGTGTTGTGGGAGCGGTGATTTGGCCTTCCTCTTATCCCATTATGTTGGTCTCCATGGGCAGGTCTCTTCTATTTTTAAAAAAAATCATTTCTGTTACTATTTTTAAGTCAGAGAGAGAGAGAGAGAGAGATTGAGCAAATGGCAGCAGGTCAGTGTATATTGTTTTATCAATCTCTATTCCAACAGTCTGAAACATAAAACAAAGTACAAATTATGAGTTATACTCGTAACATAGATATCCTTTACAATTTCTGTCTAACGTTGAGAGTTGATAGGATAGGCTTCCATCAAACCAAAATTAATGGGTTAAACATCTTGTAGAACAGCAGCATCTCAACCACATGTTCTGTTCTGCTTTTCATGACATTATTGGTTGCTCTCGACTTCTTTTTAATTTAAACATTCATGCTCGTGGCCTTCACTTTTATGGGAATGGATATTACTTTTAATAGTATAGTGATCACGTAGCAATCAGTACTCAAACAAATCTTAGTTTTGGTACAGCATTTCTAATCCGTGAACTGCATGTTGATACCCGTTTTAATAAAATTATTTTACTTCCTTCTCTCTATTTTTAGTCTGTTGGTTAGTTCTTGTGTAAAGATAACGTGATGTTGGAATATTCCTAACAATGCACAGGTGAGCGCTCTTGATTTTTCGAGTGATCAACTGTCCATTGCTTCCTCCCGTCAGGAACTAAATTGGAAGGCTTGCTACGACAACATTAAGTGAGCACCAATTTGACAACAAAAGCAAAATAATTCAACCTAAAACATCTGATATGTGTTGACTTTTTTAATGCCATCTTTACATTTGGTTTAGTTTTAGTTATAACTTATATAGCTAACTTATATGAGGCAAGCTCCTTGTTTTACATTAGTACATAACTGGACTGGACTTTGTGGATTTCATTTTAGATGGATCGAAGGTGATGCGCTTGATCTACCTTTTCCAAGTAGCTCTTTTGATGCAATTACCATGGGCTATGGATTGCGCAATCTGGTTGACAGAAAAAAGGCGTTGCAAGAGATCTTTCGGGTTCTAAAACCAGGTTTCTTCTTCAATCTTCTTATCCAACATTTCCTTTTTTATATTTGTAACTCTATGTTAGTTAATATATAGCAGGTTCAAGAGCTTCGATTTTAGATTTTAACAAGAGCACATCTGCAATAGCAAAAATGTTCCGGGTACAACAAATGGCCTTTTTTTTTTTTAACGTATTGGAATTATCCATGCAATAATATTGATTTTTGTTGATAATTAATTAGTTCCATGAATTTGTACTTTTCCCATAGGTATGGATGATGGACAATGTAGTTGTTCCAGTTGCAAGTACTTATGGTCTAGCTGATGAATACAGATACTTGAGAGACTCAATCAATGACTTTTTAACTGGTATGATATGCCGCCCACGTGAGTTATATATATATATATATATATTATTTCTTATCATGATTCATGAAAATGCAAAATGGATGACTTTCATTCAGGAAAGGAGCTGGAGGAGCTTGCGAGAGGAGTGGGATTTAACAAAGCTAAGCACTATGAGCTCGGTGGAGGCCTCATGGGCAACTTAGTTGTCACCAAGTAAAAAATCATTTAGCCCATGCTTGTTTAGTGGTGCATCATCTGTCCCTTCTATCCTCCTAGGCTTGTAACTTAAATAATAATAATGATGATGATGATGACGACGGCGCACTTCAGTCTGTTTCTTAGATATCTATATATATATATATATATAGATATGTATTTGAGAAGAGCTAGTTAAGTTATTTACAGCTGCATGGCAGGCCAGGGCAGTTGTCGTCATGAACAACGTTCATGTCATCATGAGGCGAGGCCCTTGTCAAGAAGAAGGTCTCGTTTATTTGCTAAGACGAAAGGTTAGGCCGTTACAGGGGCATATACAAACTTCGGTGGAGTAAATGAAGGCATCTTCCGTCCATAATTCCCCAGCCAACATAACATCCCCAAGGCTTATACCGTACAATATGTCCTTTGTCACGCTTGGTCCTACAACGCGTGCTACATCTGCTATCTTCTTTGCAGGTCCCATGTCTGTCTTTATCTCACTTTTTAGTCTGTGATGTGAATGAACAATAAATAAATCCCCTAATCTAATAGACCGTCACCACTACTACAACCATCAACAACAAAATTATTGATAATAATAATAATAATAAGATTAATAAAACAATTAAAAAAAAGTAACAGAGAAGAGTGCTGCATTAGAGCTTGCTTGATGTATTGCTCCTCTTTATGAAGAAGCAGCAGAAGCAGCAGCGGCATTATGATTAGATAATTTACATGGAAGATGAGAGGGCACGTAGGCCAGTAACGTACCAAAGTATCATGCAGTGCCAAAACCAGCTGCCAACAACAAATAAACCATTCATATTTTCATACCAAGCATTCTGAAGGTGGTAGTAAAGAATGCTAAAAAAGCATCCAAAAGGGCATTGAGATGATCACCATCGTTTAAGTAGTGGCATTGAGAGCGAATCAAACAAGTCAAAGTCGTAAACAGAAAGTAGAGAGTTTCAGACACACACACACACAAATTACAGCACCGCTGCTGGGGCGGACCAAGACAATTACATGGTATCATCAGTTGGCATGGATAGTTTTCAACACAAAGAGAATCTTAAATAACCATCATCATATATTAACTCACGACTTCGGGCAAGATTTCCAGTTCCGTGGCCCAACCGCATCATTTTTCGATATCATTATCACCAGATTTTTGCATTGCCAGCATCCTGTTTAGGTTTGGCCTGGAACACTTTTTGTTATATGCACCTTGGGAAGTAGATCTGACCTACAAATCCTCCAGCCATTGCCCTTTTTACATTGTTCTCGAACAACCTAGGATTGTCACGTAGAACAGCAGCAGCATCATGATTCAAGGGGTCCTCATCGTTAGGTTGCTGCAATACCAAATACCAAAATTGGTCAAATATATACTAAAACACTGTTTGCCTTCTAAGCATCAAATTAGAAGAGCTATCAGAGCATTCAGATTTCTCTTGTTTAACACAATTTAACTAGCAGCTAAAATTTGTTTTATCATTTTCACACAGAAAGACAGGCAACCCAAAATGGTTTAGTGCATGCAGTAAGCGGTGGGCAGAATGTCATATATCTCAGCCACACCATATAAATTAGAAGACCAAAAACAGAATTATAAGGAGCAAGCATATTGGAAAAGAGTAGTACAGAGAAAAGAAGATTCAGCCCATAGATGATAGTGTTTATGTTAAGGACAGGCTTCCAGTCTTCACGCAGAATGTTAAGGCATACATTTCCCTCCAAATCAATGTTGGGATGATAAACCTGCATAAAGATATGAACTTTCTCATTTAATTCTTGTAAAAAGAAAGAAAAGAAGAAAAGTTGGGAGATAAGTTATTTTTCCTTGTTACAAAACCTACAAAGAAAGTATTATGTGCACTTACCTTTGTCTTGCACTTGACCTTTGGTGGTTCATGAGGGTAAGAAGGAGATACTTGAAAAGTAAACAGAAATGTTCCACCTCTGAGTAAAAAGAAGAATGTGGTCAAGTTTTACTTGCAGGTAATTGTGTCACGTACTCCTACTCTCAAATAAATGCTATGAACAGTAATTGCAAACCAAATATGCAAATTTAAAGTTTGCAACAAGGAGTGAAACAAAAACTGTGATGATATATACACACACACACATCAGCTCTATAAAATGATCTGTTTCAGGACAAAGGTCGCAACTGGCCAAAGTTTACAAGTTTACTCACAGATAATATCCTTCATCTGGACGAATGCTGATCTCAAAATTCATCAAATCATCCTTGCCATTGGGAAACGTAATACCAGTTGTTTTTGGCAGATTCAGCTCACTAATATCTGCATGACATAAGTGCAGACAAGTAACGTCAAAACACATATCATATCATATCATATGCTAAATAAACTTAATAACAGAAAAAAAAAAATTGAATTTATAAATTAACTCAAGTTATCAAATACTGCACCGATATATGGCAAAATCTCTATTGTAGATCTACAAGAGCTACATAGATAATTCTTCAATAAGGAGTATATGCTATATTGCTGCTGAACAGTGATGTCTTGTGAACAAAATTAGTCCAGGATTTCCACAGTGCTTTTCCATCAAAATAATATTGCTTCAACCCAGAGGTAAAAGTTTCAGAACCACGCATGGCAAAACTCTTGCTTCATAGCACATTCAAATACTTAGGCAGTTCTAGAATTATACATGGCAGATTTGTGCTGAATTCAAGTACATTCAGATAATAATCTGCTACAATGGAATTATAGATACTATGAAATCTCTAAATTATATCAAGTCCACATCCCGACAGCTCCAACTTTGACTAGGAATTGCACAAAAACTTAAAGCGGAAGTTAATATTCTCCAGAGTAATAAGCAACCAACTGATCGTGACACTTGCAATTCCCATTGACTGGTAAACATTTAAGTGGCGTTTGCATTGCAGAAGTTGGCAGCAATCAATATTTAAAGTAACTTGCCAAAACATTGAACAGAGTATTGTGTCCAATAAAGAATTGTCTAACAACAATTAATAACACTGATGCAATGAGAACACAGATTTCATAACAAGAACAATCACATATCAGTATAAGCAAACCTTTATGAAGACGTAGTTCCCCAGCACTTTGCTTCTTCACAGGAGCCCTTCCAGTTGCATTTCCACTTTCTTCCCGCTTCTGGTCCTTTATCTTGAAAAGGTTAATCATTTTTCCTTCTTCACACATGGAACAATAAAATGTTATTCCAAAAACTAAAGGAAGAAAATGAATCCTTTCAGTTAGAAGGGAAACAATCTTAAAAAGGCCATCAAAGGCCAACGCACATGCCATAAAGGTGGCTAATATACATGAACAAAGATTGGTAGAAAAAGGATGGTTATTAAATATCCAAGTCACAGAAAATTTTCATCATTCCACAATTAGCACAAAAAAGAAAAAGGTAAACAAGAATTTCTACCAATGAATTTCATCAATAAAACATCTAAGTAATCAGGCAATATAATCACAAGTCTTGAGACTGGAAAGTTAGAAATTTGGAACTTCCACCCAGTCAGCATGAAAGACTTAAAAGTAGAAAGAAAACCAATTGTTAACATGACTAGCTATTTTTTTTTTCATTTAAAGGACTTTTAATTCAAAAATTCCTTCCCACACTCATGACGAATATTGATAATTTGCAAGACATCATGAAATAGTGACTTACAAAACATATATAACTTAAAATCTACAGACCCTTGCAAAACACACACACATTCTCTGGGTACCTAAAATAAACTACCATATAAAAGAAAAGAAAGTGAAGAGAAAAAGAAAGAAGAATAAAACAAATATATGCGGGATTTAAGTGTTCAGCCAGTTATCCATCCACGGAGGAAACCAACTATCAAAAGCTTCCTTAAGGCAAAAGGGAGAAGAACAATTGTGGAAAATCCCCAATATAGAAGTTCTCTCACTCACAGCTGCTGCCCAACCATGGCGTCACAAATATATGTTGGAAATAAGAGAGTGTGAAATAGCAGGGGAGAGAGAGAGAGAGAGCATATACCGCAGCTATAATACATCAATAAAGCTTAAAACACAATAAATCAAAAATTGTAAAAAGCAGAAAATTTTCTAGAACTAAAAACAATGAATATGTGAGTGCATGGAGGCATAACTAATTGGTAGATTAGATAGAAAAAGATCATAATAGGACGTTCATAGACTATGTAAAAGGCTAGTGTTATGACACTAACAAAAAAAAAAAAGTTGGATGACCTAGCGAGTGAAAGATAAAGATAAAAAATATGATTAGTCAGTAAACAAGTGAAAGATAAAGATCATAAACATAATTTGCGATGGCAATAGTCAGAAAATGCAAATACTAATGGATGTACTCCAAACAGACGAAGAAGATGAGAATTATCTCATATAACATGTTAGCACAATTAAAGAAGAGAAGTTGTGAATACCCAAGGAAATGATCAAAATTTTCCACTCAACTTTCTATTAACCAAAGGAGGATCAGATCCCAAATCAGATAAATAAAAATCAATACTTTCCAAACAAACTAGAACCAAGATGGAAAAATAGAGGCAGTATACAAGCAAAAGCCATCTGCAATACAAATCTGAAGTCCCACAACAAAACCAAGTCCCACAACAAAATTCCAGCATCCAAAACATAAAATCAGACTAACAAGAAGAAAAAAAAAATCCAAAGTGCATCATCATGGATTCAGCATACACGGATCATCAACAAAAGACTTGCAATTTACCAATCCAACAACAAAAAACACAACAATATTGTGAATAAAAAAAATTGAAATTCCCAAATTCTAGGATCTCTTCAAGCAAAGGGTGAAACTCACTGAGATCGGAGGGTGGAATCAGGATTTTGATAGAGAAGCAAAGTAGAAAGACGATGATAAAAGGAAGGGAGCGAGATTAGATAGTTCACCAGAGTTAGAACAAGGAAGCTAGTGAAAGCAAGAGGGAGAAGAAGAGAAGGGCGTGAGAGAGACGGAGACGGAGACGGAGACGGAGATGGGGATTGCAGCAGACGTAGACGAAAGAGGAAGAGGAAGAGGAAGAGGAAGGAGGAGAATCGCGGAAAAGCGAGAGTTCCGGGCCCTGGGCCTTTTATCAGAAAAGAGGCCTCGCTTTTATTCGATTCCAGCTCTCTCTCTCTCTCTCTCTCTCACTTCTCAACGCAATTCGCAACCCAATTAATTAGCCAATTAATTATCCAGTAATTATCCAATTAATTGACCAATTAGCCAAACCCAACCCTTTCCTATTCTTTCACTCTCTCTCTCTCTCTCTCTCTCAGTCTTCACTTCGCTTCCCTGCCATGATGTCTACGGTGCGCCTTCCTTTCATCCACCGGTTAATATTAATATAGCCTCTAGATCTGTTTTAGTATAAGATCAACGGATCCCATGCTTTTTGTTGACAGGCCGGGAAACCCCCCTGCTTTATCCGAATGACATATGTGTCCCCTCTTATTCACTTCTTTGTAATGTACTACTTTGTGAGATGCCAGCCTCTTTCCATCACCGTTCATTGCCCCATCCATGGCTTCGATTGAGTTTTGAGAAGAAAAAGCGAAGATGAAGGAAAGGAACTCTAGTACTGATCACAGAGATCACTTACTTTTATCAAGAAAAAATCAAATTTATGACGTCCCCTCTAATCTCTATCTAAAGATTGAATCTCTATGTATTTATTTATTTATTTATTTTGAATTCAATGACAAGCTTCAGAATGTATATTTCTATGTTTCATTACTAAATCTAAAGCCTTGACGAATGCCCACTTGGCGCGAAATTACCGAGCAAAGGGGTATTTTCGTAATATCATGCCTGAAAAGAAAGGAAAAAAAAAAGAAAAAATTAAAGGCGAGGGGAAGGATAAACAAGAGGCGATAGTGTCGAACCAGAACTCTCCAAACGCTCAGCGATGATTATAAGAACAAGAGAGAAATCACGTATTTCCTTTGAATGGTTTTGATCCGAAGCGATAGGAAGAGGATCAGAGATAAGGAGGAAGCCATGGAGTGGAGATTCTCTCAAGTGTTCGGCGAACGGACGCCCGGGGAGGAAATTGAAGACGGTTAGGGTTTCTTTCCATTTAATTCCTTTTATCATTTTTCTTTTTTTTGGGTTCATTGGAATAAAAATGCCTTCTTGCCTGAGTTGTGCTTTGTCTTCTATCTAAACAATTCAATGGTGTTGTGATTACATACACTAAGCATTCTCCTTGGTTTCACATCGAAACAACTGAAACTATTTTATATCTTAGATTTCAAAAATTTTAGGAACATTTATTGTATAAATAATTAGGTATAATTAATGTTTTTCAATTATTAATATTATAAGTAATATAAATAAAAACTTAAATATTGTAAAAAAAAAAATGTTATTTGAAACGCTATGGGAGTTTAATAGTATGTATAGATGTATAGATATTCATATACTTTAGATTGATTAGTTTTAAAGTGTTGTTATAGTTGATATAATCTCTGCAATCGAGTTTGACAAGTGTGGAAAGTATATTGCAACTGGAGATCATGGCGGTCGCGTTGTTCTCTTTAAAAGGACAAATGCGAAAGATGTAAGCTTTCATTATATATTACTTGTTCTCATTGTAAGTTAACTTCAATTTCTATTATAATTTTTAACACTGTGAATCCTCCATGGACTGAATTGTTATTTTAATTAATATGGTTTATCCACTTTTTTTAAAAAAAAAAAAAAGTTTAATGATGAGAAACAGGTATTTTCTCGGAAAATGCTGGAACACATGGATTATCATGTTGCAGAGCCCCCCAAGTATTCCTATATAACTGAATTTCAAAGCCATGAACCAGACGTATGTCAGAAGACATCTACTGTTGTTTAATTTGCCATTTGTTTGCTTCAAGTTTGCCCTGAGCTACAAATGTGGTTATTTTCTTGTAGTTTGATTACCTGAAGAGCTTGGAAATTCAGGAAAAGATCACCAAGCTGAGATGGTGTACCTCATCCAACGATTCTCTGTTCATTCTTTCCACCAATGATAGGACAATCAAGTTATGGAAGGTAAGGTAAATCTGGAAGCCATGTTGTGGAAGTCTTTTTCCATGGATTTTTAATTAGTGCTTGGAGCTGATGTTATAATGACGTACACATGGAAGCCTTGGGGCACAGTATGGTCTTTATCTCATTTCTGCTTGGGAGCCAGGTTTCTGATTGTAAAGTAAAGAAAATGAAGGAGGCGGACCACCTCAGCCAGCATGTGTCATCAGAAAATTCACTCTTGGCTGAACAGAGCTTTACTGCTGACCCAAATAATATGACCATCAGTAATGGTTATCGTCTTGAGTGGATAAATAAGAAGCCAGATTATGCTTCTCCATCATTTCGAGAAAATTGGAACACGGTATGTTGCTAGGTCTTGATAGATCAAGAGTTTTATGACTTGGGTTATGCATTTGTCTTGTTTAGTTGATAGCTATCAGAATTTACTTCACAGAATTCTTCCCCTGAATGATGAGATATCAATATTATTATATGGCCACAGACTACATTTGTGATTATGGATTATTAAAGGAAAATCATTGATACGAATGTCTGTCTTGGAATAAGATAATTATTTTGAATTGAAAAAAAAGGGGACTTGCTTCTCATTCTTTAGTCATTTCTTTGATATGCCATATCATTCTTTTTTGTGTGACCAGATTCTCAATGACTTAGAAACTTCTACTGCAAGATGTCGAAGGGTATTTTCCCATGCTCATGATTTTAATATCAATTCAATATCCACTAACAGGTTGGTTTTGATGTTTCCCTTTGTTATATCTTGTTGTTTTCAACCTCGTCTTAGATGTCATTATTTCTTCTCCCATTTTCTCTCAAGTTAAACTAGGAATGCTACATAAAAGTTCATAGATGACTGACTTACAGTTGGTATATCCTGCGTATTTGATTGTGTATTATTAATATGCAGTGATGCTGAGACATTCATTTCAGCTGATGACCTTCGTATAAATTTATGGAACCTGGAAATCACCAATCAATGTTTTAACATCCTGGATATGAAGCCTTTTGACATGGAGGATCTCGTAGGTGATTCATTTACATCAGTTTTACTCAAACAAGTTATGCTTCATCTGTCATAGAATGCTGATATGCATGTATATTATTTATAATCCGTATGAGCAAACTTTGATTTGCCTTGCTCCCCTATTTGCTCCCCACTATTTAGTATTTATCTAAATCAAGTCAGAAAATATTGTGACCTCCAAAACATTCACTTCAGAAGCCCACCTATGTTCTCTTATCACTAGATCACTTTACCTGAGTAAAGCCACAATTACCATTTACTTTATACTTTATATTTCTCGCATAACATCTAATTGCAAAATCATTATAAAGCTTTAATTCTACCTATAAATCTTTAATTAATTTACTATTAGTATTTTTGTTTTTTTGGGCCGGTTCATGAAGATTTACCTTTCTAATTATTTTCTGATCAACCTGTCATTCAGAGGTGATAACCTCAGCTGAGTTCCATCCATCGCATTGCAATTTGCTAGCTTACAGTAGCTCAAGAGGCTTCCTCAGGCTGGTAGACATGAGAAGGTCAGCACTATGCGACCAAAATGCAAGAATGTGAGTCCCATTTGTTCCTTCAACTGTTTCATGATTGACTTTAGGCAACAAGTTACATTTATTTATTTCTACAGTCCTTGCAGCTTAGCATTATAGATATGATTTACTCTTTATCTTAACTGTGTTTTTCTTTATAAACCATGTCAAGTTTTTTAATTTAACATTTGGTACAGATTGCAAGATCGTGAAGCCCATGGATCTAGATCTTTCTTTACAGAAATAGTTGCTTCAATCTCTGACATAAAGTTTGCTAAAGATGGAAGGCATATATTAAGTCGTGACTATATGAACCTTAAGGTAGACAATGCATTCTAAAGATGTTATTCATAATATCTACTTGTCATGTGCTTATTGGTGAACTCACTTTCATGCTCAATCTGTTAAGAATTCACTTATTATCTCTTTGTGAATGCTGTCGGGTGAACATATTCATTTCTTAAAAAATGTCTGCAACTTGAAGATATTGTGGATCCAATCCATGTAGATATTTTTGTTCTCTACATCTTATTGCTGAAATGTGTTTTACTTTATCTGTAAAGAAGTCCTCTATTGGATAAAACTGTAGAAGTCATAAATTCGTCATCCTCATACAAGATTTTAAAATATTATGATTAATTAAAATTTTGCTGCTGAAATGTGTTTAACTTTATCCATAATGAAGTCCCCTATTGGATAAAATGATGAAAGTCATAAATTTATCATCCTCATACAAGATTTTGAAATCTTATGATCAATCGAGATTTTCCTATGTGCAGTTATGGGACTTACACATGGAAAGTGCTCCTATTGCAACTTTTAAGATGCATGAGCATCTTCGTCCTAAGGTATGTAGTTTGTTTATTTTTCTCAATATCCGGATAAGATTACATGTCTTGTATGTGTGCTTTTGTACATTGTAACATATTAATGTGTTCCCATAGGACTTTTTTCTGTATATTTCTTCTTGATGTATCTTATTTTGATTTAATTTATATGTCTTGTATGTGTGTTTTTGTACACTGTAACATATTAATATGTTCCCATAGGACTTTTTCTGGATATTTCTTCTTGATGTATCTTATTTTGATTTAATTTACATGTCTTGTATGTATGTGTGCTTTTGTACATTGTAACATATTAATGTGTTCCCATAGGACTTTTTTCTGTATATTTCTTCTTGATGTATCTTATTTTGATTTAATTTACATGTCTTGTATGTGTGCTTTTGTACATTGTAACATATTAGTGTGTTCCCATAGGACTTTTTTCTGTATCTTATTTTGATTTAATTTACATGTCTTGTATGTGTGCTTTTGTACATTGTAACATATTAATGTGTTCCCATAGGACTTTTTTCTGTATATTTCTTCTTGATGTATCTTATTTTGATTTAATTTACATGTCTTGTATGTGTGCTTTTGTACACTGTAACATATTAATATTTTCCCATAGGACTTTTTTCTGTATATTTCTTCTTGATGTATCTTATTTTGATTTAATTTACATGTCTTGTATGTGTGCTTTTGTACATTGTAACATATTAATGTGTTCCCATAGGACTTTTTCTGTATATTTCTTCTTCATGTATCATATTTTGTTTATTTTTGATATACAGTTGTTTAAAATTTTAAGGCTTTTGAGATATGCTATATCATCTCCTGTCTGTTTGCTTATGCATTGAAAACCTATGTCATGTTCCCATAAAGCTTTTATAGTGTTCCTCACAAAATACATGACTACTCAAGAGGCTTACTATGGCTTCTTTCGTCAAACATCTGGACATTGACAATGTGTTTTGTGCTCACTGCAGCTATCTGAGCTATATACTAGTGATTCCATTTTTGACAAATTTAACTGCTGCCTTTCCATGGATGGGCGTCACTTTGCCAGTGGAACTTATGGGTTTGTGCTTTCACGTGTTACTGCTACCTTAGAGAATTCTTGCTGTTACAATTTCTGTGTTTTGTTTCCTCTCTGATTTATTGTCTTGCAATTAGCAATACTTTCAGAGTATTCTCTCTTGATGGTGGCCATGATGATGGACTGACATTGAAAGCTAGCAAAACCCCAAACAGGTGTGTCCTCCATGCTTTCATGCAGTATATGGTTGGTTCCTGATCATAACCTATAAATGCATGATTTAAAATTGTAAACATTCTTGTTGGTGTCATGAAGTGCAAGTGTACCAATGAAGGGCCTTGCAGCTGAACATAATGGATTGGACAGGATTGGATATTATAAAACTGAAATCACCTTGCTAGATGTTGCAAAATTCTAATATCATCAATGCACGGCATAGGCTTAGTGCATTATTTTCAAAATTAAGCAACAGAAATACTCATATGCCCAATCAGTTTTATTGCATTTGTAACTTACATAGCATATATCGTGAAAATTGAAACTTGATAGTGTTCACCATGTGTGTGAGTGCACCAACAGTTTTGAATCTGTTAAACTTTTATTTTTATTTTTATTGTTTGGTTAATGGAGTATTGCAAAATCCCAAAATCACAGTAGTCTAATCTTTTGTTTTAGGGCTTCACATCTTCAAGCTGCTCCGAAAGCTAAAAGTTTGCTGGCCAGTTTAGCACGGACACAAAACAGAAGAGGTATTGAAATAAATTAGATTTCATTTCAGTCTGATGGTACATGTTAGTTAACCAGGTTCTTTTCACAGAAAGTGACAGTATTTTCTCTGGGAAGGGGATTTCTTCTGACTTTCAGTCTAAAATCATCCATTTGGCATGGCATCCCATAGAGAACCTAATTGCATGTGCTGCTGCAAATAGCTTGTACACATTCCAGGCATGACACGGCATTGTCCTTTAGCTGCTTCTGGCATGCCATGGTTCTCTTGGTGGACTGTCCTGTGTCACTGATATTTGGGCCAGCTCCGACTAACAACTAAATCAGCACAGTACGGAGAGGACCTGTATCAGGAAGCAGTTTCTATAGGAAATGGTTCTGATTAACACCGGAGGTGTTGTAGGTCTGGTTGTGAACTTAATCGATTGTGAGAAGGTGGTACACAGGATGGCGCATGTCAGTTTGATTCTTCTTGTTGTATCACAGCTTTGATACTTTGGCGCAACAGCTTACGGAAGGTACCTGAAGAGATGTATGTCTCATAGTTGAAGATCATTTTATAACTGGTTTTGGAAAATTAGTCTATACTCACTCCATCATTGACACATCAGCAACTCAAGAGTCGGAATCAATTTTTGTTTTGTACAAAACTAGAGTGGGATAATTCTTCCGTTTGGCCAATAATACTGACATTGTCCAGATGCCATCCACTGATTTGTTTTTAGGATTTTTATGCAATTATGTCTCCGTAACACAAAATGTTGCCCCTGTTCCTAATTAAAGGAAGGAAAAGACACTTTTAAAGCCAAGAAAGCCAACTTCCTTGTGAGTGCTTGGTGTTGGTGGCCTCCTGGAACTTAGATCTGATTCTAATGGCGACACTTTAATGACACTGCCTTGTGGTTTAGAGAAAGGCTTTGAGTTCACAATGTTGTCAAAGCTTCTGTATTTGCTGGTATGATAGCATTGTTCATCAAAGAAGAAGCTTGATGATGAGGCGGCTTCTGGCGGTGTTGGATCAACTAGAATCACATCATCTCCATAAAAGTCATAGTCATAAGCATCAGCTTTGAAGTGGCTCTGGCTCATCTTTGTTGTGCGAATAGGGCTCCTCAGGATCAAGGGCTCATAAGAACAGTCCATGGCCTCCTTGGACGTCACTAAAGTGGGAAAATTTTTGGACTTTTTCCGGATGTGGTCAAATATCATCTCCTCCGTCTTGACCTTGGGCTCAGCTTCTCCCGGCTCTTGGAGATAGATATCTTCTAATAATAAACAAGACTAAGTGTTCCAGATTAAACGAATAAACCAAAAAGATAACAATAATGCATTTTGATTAATTTCACACAAGTGATAGCCTCAAACTCACCTGTTTCTTCATCTAGAAGTTCAAAGCTGGGCCTATGGGAGGAGCACCAAATGATAAATATTAAAGTAGAACTGGGAAATGGCATATAGAGCGCTGTGAGGTAAAACAGACAACACTTACACAGAAGAATGCAGTGGTTTGTTAGAGTTGTTTAGATCATGAGTTACATCATTTGCAGCAGCATAGGAGCTCATTTTGTTGCCGTCTTCCACTATGTACATTTCCTTGGGGCCAGAGTAACTAGTAGGTGCTTCTTCATTCACCAATGTGGCATTCCTGATGGAATAAATATCCCTGGAAACCACATGCTTTTCATGGACATCAAGGCCAACTGAGAATATATAGAATACAACTACTGATGAGCAACTTAATACTATGAACAAACGAGGGCTCATTTATGGGGGCAGGCAATCACTTTACCGTACTCATCAAATATGAGATCAGCTTTCACAGTCACCTTCCCATGCAGAGGGCATGCAACAAGAACGGTCACAACGTAAGGGCTGAAAAATAAAATCCTCCTATGGTGAATGTTTCTTCTTCACAAATACCTCAATCCAGTGTGTTTCAGCCTCATTTAAATCTTAGTGTTCAGAAACAAAGGTCACTTTGATAAAAGTTGTCGACATTAAATCATAATAGCCATACCTGGGAAACTCTTCTGCCCTGAAGCCAAAACCAGAAAAAGGGAACTCGTGTCAAACAACGTATTATACGGCACAATTTGATGTTTTGCATAGAAATTGATGATTAAAAATTTGGCTTCACCTTATTTTTTCATGAAAAAGGATCATATTATCTTCTTCTGATCCCACTGTCTGTTAAAGAGAATACCAAGCTAACCATTATTCAAGTTTTCTAGCAATACAAAAGAAAATGCAAAAGATTTAAAGCTTTCATATAGTTGGCATGGCATAAAGTCCAGAGACAAATTGATAACTCAAGAAATCATACCATATCTGCAAAGTGTTGTTTGCTGGATGAAATCTGCCGCGGCAAGCGAGTTAGCTTGACAGTGATCTTTGACTTCCCTTGCACTTTGCACTCAGCTTCTTCAATCTGCATCTCCAGCGTTGGAGGGAGAGATAGCAGCGATTCTTTGATATGGTTCCCAAAGGGATATTTACGACCTGTTAAAATTTCTATTTTTCTGGGATCAGCTTCTGCCAAAGTTCTGAATGAATTAATTCCTGCTGAATGCAGTGCCTGACAAAGCAAGAAAATTTCACTTTAAAGGACACATTCTCCTGAATCACATAGCATGTATGCCATGCCATCATATCACATCAAAGAAAAAGGCAACCATTACCTTTGCTGTGACCATCCCAATGCCAGGGAGTTGTTTCAGTAAGTATGGGCTGTCATCCCAGAGTCTTTGGCGTAAGGATTTAGCAAGTAATGTGGAGTTCACAGCTCCCTTGTAACTCTTTTTGTAGAAGAAACACTCTTTCATACATCTAGCGATCCTACAGCCGTTTGAGCATATTGAGTTCATATCCTGATTAAGGGATAAATCCCTGATTGAAGGATCACCAGTCAAGCAGTCATTTGCCAGGACAAATATTTTCTCCTCCCTGGTCTGAATCCTCTTTTTCCTTTTGCTATTTTCGCCAATGACATGAAACCGCAGCCTGCCTTCTTTATCAGAGTTTATGTCATTCAAAAGCTTCTTCTCATTACGTCTCAACTGGATCCCTTCATCATTTTAAATTGAATTGTGAAGAGGTCTAATTAACATGAAAAGGAACCAGTATCTTATAGTCCTCGACGTACATGCAATCTCCTCAGAGCGACATACAACATGAAGGGCATCTTCTAAACTGCAACTTCCTGGTGCTGTCACGATATCTTTCATTGTGCCAAATTTTAGGTAAAATTTTGTCATCAGTTTTCCTGGCTCTGCATAAAATAGTCTCAGAAACCAATGGTGTGACGTGTCATTACCTATCCTGAAATCAGTATGAAATCTAAGTTTGCCACCTAAACTTATCTCACTTCATTTTATAACTTCTTGGTCATCAGTCACCTATATTCATATGTTCTGGCGATGCTATCAAATCTTACTAAAATCATTGAAAAAAAAAAAATCTTGCTAAACTAGATCGGATGAAGAAAGCCAATCTTAAATGTGAAAAGTAAGCATACTTGATGTTCTATTTATCATGATAGCCTCCACAATTATCATTGAGAAATCTTATGTAAAGTACCATAAAGAAAAAAATCAAAAATTTATATTGGGCACTGTTACTTACAGTTGGTGCAGACATCATGAAGCGGCTTACCTAATGGTTTTAGAAGGAAAGCATCTTCATCCGTCCAAATCATTCCATATTCTGCCAGCTCATTGATTTTCTGAACACATATATCTGGGAATCAAAAGTAACCTTTCACATATCTCTGGAATTCAAAAGAAACCATTCTCAAACAGAACCTTAAAAAGATAAACCAAGGATTCTCCATCCCATAAATACCTCTCATGTGCTTCTCTAGACGTTCACAAGGAATTCCTCTCTTCACGCCATAATTTTCAGGATTCTGGTTATGAATTTAAAGTTTTAAATTATTTCTCAGAGATAGAAACTATTCAAGCTAACTTCATGGATGGTGATGCGCACATGCCTTCTTGATCCGCACGTACAAGTACGAGCACTTTAGCCACTCAATTGCCAAGCTTATATCAGAGACAGTGAGCTGAACTATCTCAGCATTTAGATGCTCAATTGCACATGAAAGCAATCTAGAACCACATGATCCATAAGTAATGTTAATGAATAAAACAAATGACAGAATAACTCTGAAGCATCAACGAACATACTGGGATTCCACCATTTCACATCCATTTAAGAGATTCTCATACAAATGAACCTGCAAGGTAAAAACACACAAAGCCATCAGATTGAATGATACATACATGTATACATTGAGAGAGATAGAGAGAGAGATAGAGAATTCACTGTTTCTTTTCTTGTCATTATTATAACCGTCCCAGTATCATCAAAAGGTGGACGGCCTGCCCTACCACACATCTGTAGAACCAAAGCAGAACTGGGATAAGATCATTCAAGGGGAGGAAGACAGGCACTTCCAAGAGGTACCAGAAATGAACATTCTAATTGCATGAGTCGGTGCATGCGACAATTTTCTGGTCAGCGGCAATAAATGCTTATCTGCATTGCTCCATTGTCAACAACCGCACTTACCATGTAACATTCAAGAAATGATAGAACAAAGCAAGCATAACCAATAAGACATTAATGAGAAAAACTAGTGGAGGACAATCAAGCGAACTGATACATCAAGTGATCATTGAACAAATAACTTCAGGAATAAATTGTTATGCTTTGTTAACATGTTACCTAAAAATATTTTTGGCAAAAAAATGAATGCACTGGGAATTACATTCTACAAAGGGAAAAAAATTATTTTCCCATTTAGGAGTAACTGAGAGGGAAGATGGATCCATTTTGCAAACTTACCTGTAGTACCATTGAGCGCTCATATTCCAAGTAGAGTCCTTTCTCCTTATTGCTGCAAAGGATGCAAGATTCTAGTTAATTGTAGTGATGTTGTTAACTGGCAATCATAATTTTCCATGGTCACTGAAGAAGAAAACCATTTTGTCTTCAAACTAGTTTAACATACAAATATTGAGTTGACTTGATTACAACAGTATGTGCTGGTAAGTTAATCCCATGTGCAAGAGTATTGGTTGTACAGAGAATTTGAATATCGCCCTTGAGAAAAAGGCCTTCAACGAGATTTCTATCCTTCATGCAAAGCCCGCCATTATGATAACCAACTAGGAAAAGGAGACACAGTTATCTTAATTAATTAGCTTCAGGCAAATAATTGGTCAAAAGTCAATCCATCTATCATGTACAAGGAATGTTATTTCTCAAAATACAGAAAAGAGGGTTTAGTAATTTCTTTGAATCCATACCACCAGTGAGTATGCAAGATTGCATTTGTTTATCACTGCAAGACAAAGAAGCCTCCTTCAGTTTTTCCTGCTGCAGCTTGGATTTTATGAATGGACTTGAAGGACCAAGGCTGACAGCAATTTGAGAGAGGTGTTGTGCTGCTGCCTGTGCCCCTTTTCTAGTAGAGCAGAAAACTAGTGCAGATTTTCCTCTTGAATGTTGCATGAGTATGTCTGTCGCCGAGATTTAATTCAATACTCTCGTAATTGTGTAAACAAGCTCTTCAACACAACCAAGTCAGCTGCTTACCAAAAATGAAGCTTTGGAGACGCTGCATGGGAGAAAGATGGTGCAGCAGGCAACAATTAGAATAAACATAAATAATTAATTTGAAGCAAATACTCAGAAAAAAAAAAAGCAAATGTGATCATCATTTATATATATATGACTTTCAGGACAAGAGTAACGTAATCAAGTAATCTTAAAATGTAGCACACCAAGATTGTTCTAGTTTCGCAATGAACAAGTGAAATATAAATTCATAATGTTGTTCAAAAAGTGAAAGCTAGGACAAAAATTCCCTGTTTTGGCATTTCTTTAGATACAAATAATGAACAGTCTGCAAGAAAAATAGAGACAAATACCCTTTCAAACAGGAAGTCGTTCTTTGCTGGTGCATAGCCTGCAAAATGCAAGAGGCATTAAGCAAGGAAGCTTGTGAGCTTGGGTGGAAGTGCTTCTATTAAAATAATAATAATAATAATCATAATAATAACCATATTTCATTAGATGAGATGGTATATTAGTTCTAATGAGATAAACAGTTTAGCAAGATAAAAGCTCTCATTGGGTCTCTAACTTTGAGAGACTGGAGTTTTCAAATTTATTTTTGAATGTCCAACTCTTTTGGATGCCACCTTCCTTGTCCTCTTGAAGATCATGAGGACATTTTTCTTATCTTGAATATATTGCTCAGATAAAGATAGCAGAAATACTGTCATGGTCTCATCCTAACTGAAGAGTCAGAAGAGATTGACTATTGATGGAAGACTAGTTACACGCAGGAAAATATCTAATGAAAGAAGCGCTTAGGTGAATTTTAAATAAACATAAGAAAACTGGTTCATACCAAAAACCTTGGTTACTAACTTTACTGGTCTCATCTCTTCTCCGAATCTGTTATGCATAGACAAGATACATTAATATACTCTTGGACCATTATATGCTCGTCAAGAAGGATGTTCTATACCTTTTAATCCCTTCGGCTGGAACCAAAAGCCATTCCGCTGAAAACATATAGCAGCAGATTGAGATTGCAATAACTATCCAGTAAAGTTTGCTTAAATGGACATAAATTTGGGTAAAAACTATTTACCAAGGTCTTCAATGTTGGGAATCGTAGCAGAAACTGCAAGTAATCTAACATTTGCTAGAGGACTCGATTTCATATCTGAGCTACGAGAAAGCATCTTAATTCTGCTAACAATTGCCTCAAGAGCAGCTCCCCGTGGGTCATTAAGAAGGTGAACTTCATCAATAAGTACAAGAGCAATATCACTGAAGAAGCTCAAACCACCATCTCTTATGCCATGACGGGTCACAGAGTCAAATTTCTATTAAAAAGAAAAACCCATAGTAAATGAAAAGCATTAGAAATTTAGAAGAGATAGGATGGAAGTGATATGCCAAGTCATGTGTAAAAAGTATGAAGGGAAATGAGATAAACTATTATATGTTTACCTCCGGGGTAGTTAGTATAATGTCTGCATCATGTACATTCTTCAGATTATAAGTCTCATTGTCACCGGTCATCTCCAAGCAATTAATTCCCCATGTATTGAACTTCATATTCCAGTCACGAAGCTTTTCCTGTACTAATGCCTTGGAAGGAGCTATGTATATCTAATTGCAAGCATCAGATGGATTACAAGAATAATAGTCAGTTTAAGATCAAAATGTGACTTGCTGTATGTATAAAGTTTTTATTTTATTGCAAAGCATTTGGATTCCCTAATTTACAAAGAGTTAAGTATGATATGGAAATAACTGCCATAGAAAAAGGAAAACAACAAAGGGAAGATTACATACAGTTTTGAGGGTTCCCTTTTGATGATTGAACTTCCCCTCATAAGAAAGAAACCTTGAGAGAAGCCTAAGAATGCAGAGCTCAAAGAGCACTGTTTTACCACTTCCGGTAGGTGCAGAGACAACCATGTTTACATCGGAGAGGAAGCAAACAGGAAAGCACTCACTTTGCAGGGAATTAAAGTACCTGTAGACAGATAGCATAAAATGCATAGTCATTTCGACTGCTTTAGAGAAATACAAGTTAAGAGGCAATCACTTAATAATGATAGCATGATAAGCATAAAACTTATTTTAAATGATCACAGATTTTTCATTGCAATGTCTTCAAAGTTGAGAGGCAATGATTCACATTTCTCACAATTGATATCATCAAGTAAATTACATGAAAATAGTACAAGCAAAACATATATTAGTACCTGAAACAAAAGGCAGATCGAAAGGGGGCAGGCAAGTCAGCCACAGATATCAGTGAACACGAGTCCATGGATGATCACAATCACTTCAAAATTCCTTCAGCTATGGTAATTCAACACTGAGATTATAGATCAAAAGAAATCCTGCAAAAATTTTATGAAATTCAGGGACTGACTGAAATTCAAACACCCGAATGGAACATCAAATGACCAAACAACATTATAACCGTAATTATCTATTTAAATTCGTACATCTTGGTGGAAGAAACACTAATAATATTTAAAAAAAAAATCAAATCAAATCAATCCAAAAAAAAGAAGAAGAACTATAAAAGAAACAAAAAAAATTTCAGATATAGTTGATACCTTCTCCCCAGTTGGGAAATCCATCTAGATCTAGGCCAAAAAAAAAAAAAAGTAATTAAAGAGGAAATTAAACAAAGAAAAAGTGAATTACCTGGAAAAGAAAAGGGGAGATGAAGATGTGGAAATATTAATAGCGGAACTGATGAGTGTTTTTATAAGGAGACGGAGAAAGAGACTCACGATGGGGCGAGGGCGGTATGCTGCTCCGCTGGAAGAGGATAAAAAAGAGCGCCAAAAAAACAAAATTGAACGCATTTTCATGACCGCAATCATACCCCTTGGAATTGGATTGGCATTCAGCGTGACATTGTGACAACCTCAAACTTGGAGTTGAGCCTTTTTCCCTAATCATTCCCGCTCCCAATTTCCCTCCAAAGGCCCGTCTTGCTTTAAGTCTGACTTGACCAAACATGTTTTTGAAAAAAATAGCTACACCATAGCTTGGAAAAAAAAAACATTTGGGAAAAAAGGTACAGCATGAAATTCTAAAATTATGTTTGAGTTTTCCAACAACAAAGTTATTTTAATGTAAATATGTTAGTCTACATTCAACTAGGCAATAACCTTGTCACTAAGAGTTAAACACTTACTATATCGACGTGACCTCTAACTCTGATAAGAAACTATCTTTTCACACCATTCCATCCGTGAAAAACGGCTTGCAATAATTTGGCTTCTAATAATTTGACTCGAGTCACCGATGCTAAACAAATAATCTCTGAAATTCTGATTCAGATCACCGAGTTTAAACAAATCATCTCTGATATTTTGTTTTAGTCATAGTAATTTGGAGATATATATTTCTGTCTACTATTAAAATGTATTTTGTCGAACCTCTTTGATTTTATGAACTATATTTTTGATAAATATCGATAATATCTGATATGATTTGTTTTTTTTTCTGAATTTTTTGAATTTCGCATGATCCCAATTATTTTTAGTGGGTTACTTATGGGGTTATCAAACTCATAATCTAGTTGTTGACTTTTTTTTTTCAGATCAGGAGTAAATAGTTTGCCGGCCAATTAAGTGGGCTAGCAAGAGCTTGTGTTCTCGGTTTAAATGGGCTATCATTATATTTGTGTCAGTATGTGAATTTTGATTTAGAAAATCTCTTTATTTTGAACCTTCTTATATTCAGATTGTATCTGAAGTTATAATTTTGAATTTTATATTTTGGTTGTAAGACCATTTTTGAGGCCTTGCATGCCTACTGTGTTATGCACTATAAGTTTGCGCCTGTTTGTCGATGCACCGAGTCTGATGAACCGGGTTTGGGGTGTGGCACCTATATTCAAGCTTACCCATTAGGGCCATTACCTTAATACCTTAGGTGAACTATAGGACTCTTGGAGGCCTAATCTTGATGGTATAGCTCCCCCCTTACACTTAATAACAAATTTCATTTAAATTACACAAATAGCCCGCTTGATATATGAGAAAATTAACACTTTACAGAGAAAATAAAATCAATGAAACACTTTTAACATGTTTTGTTTATAGATGCACTATACAAGTAGGGGTGTAATCGATTGAGTTCGAGCCAAGTAGCAAGATACTTGAGCTCGAGCTCGATTGAAAACTCGTTGCTCGATACTCGGCTTAAGCTCGATTGAGTTTTATTTTTGTAGTTCGAGCTCGACTTGATACATAAATCGAGCTACTTAAGCTCCGTCAATTAAGCTTGATAAAAACTAATAAACTCGATTTGATAATAGATAATTTTATACTCAAACTCGATCTCAATTATATATATAAAACAAACTAATATATAATATATATGCACACAAATACAACTACTTGATTAAGCTCGTGAGCACTCGTGTCAGGTATTAAGATGCTCAAACTCGGCTCGCTCGACTCAACCCTAAGAAAGTCGAGTTCAAGTTTTCCCCGAATCGAACTGGAGTAACTTGCAAGTAGCAGTGTATAATTTACAACCCTATATACAAGTAGGTGATTCTTTTGTGATCACATTCCTTGTCACTTTAAAAAGTGATTCACATGGGAGGTGTGACAAAGATTGCAAACTGGGGTGCAAAAAGTGTGACAAGTACAAAATTCCCATATCAAACTCCCGCCCCCCTTTTCCTATAAAAGAAAGTCTCTCTCTAAGCCTAACATGTAACTATTGCTTTAATTTCTTTTTACTTTTGAGGAGTAAAATTTGAGCTATTATAGAGCTCCTGTTAGATTTACTAATGTCCATGCAAATGGTAAACTAAATTCAACCTCACATTTTCTCAACAAAGAGATTTCAATCAATCAGCTAACTCTTATCGGTAAGCCCTGTAGCTTCTTGGATTTTTTTTTTTTTTTTAGTTTGTTTTCTTTGCGCTTTTGATTTTGTTTAATTTGATTTTGATATTGGATTTTGATATGCACTTCTTTTTTAGATGTAGATGGTTGATTTAATATTTAATTTAAATGATTTGGATAAATTGTCCCATTTAGTGGACAATTTAATTGTATCTTTTTTTTAATCTTTGAACCCGAGGCTTGGGACAGGAAGCTTGTCAACAACTAGGACATTAATTTCATCTTTTGGGATTTGAAGCGGTTAAGGGTTTTTCCGTTGTGAGCATGCTATTTTTTCATCCAAATCTCTTATTCGATATGCCGGATATGCATTAAAAGTATATGCCGGATATGCATAAAAGTATGATATGAGCTTATTATGCCACTTTGTGCACCAAAGGGCTTTATATGTTTTTGGTTTATTAATTATTGGATTCCGAAGCAACCTCATCGGATCAAATGACAAATTTGAGTGTGTTCATATTAAATGGTTGAATTAACCTTACATATATTTAAATAACAACTTTCATGAGGCAGCAATCTTTGAAAGGGACGACTTAGCTGGAGTGCAATGGGTGGAGTTGGTGTAGTTACCAATAACATGATGACATGTGTCCCACTTATAACTAGTATCTAAACTTTAGTTTTCATTTCCTCCGTTAATTCTTCTCTCCCCCGTTAGCTTTAATTGCTTCTCGAGATTCCACAAACAAGAAAGGGCACACTTCTTTCCCACTCTCTTCTCTTCCATCTTTCTTCATTTTGTTAATAAAAAAATATCATTAGTAATTGAATTAGTTATACTAATCTCCATCAAACAAACTCAACCATATCATAACAAAAAAAAAATATCAACAAGTAAATCAATTAATCTACTCCACTCACTCCCTGGTCTTCATTCCAATAATTTTTTTTAAAAAAAAACAACCATATTATAACAAAAGATCATGAGACATCACACAAACACGTTTAATTTAAACTGCATGTCTCTTTATAGATTAGCTATGAGAAAACATAAAATATGTTGTTAAACTTAATAAAAAAAAAACATTTTACTGATGAAAAATAGATCACCTTGTCATCATATAATTAGATAATAATTTGAAATAGAACATTTGTTTATCATAATCACCACATTCTTTAGTCTCCAACCAAATAAAGACCAACTATATCATAACCAAAACAAAAAAACAAAAAGAATAACTGAATATGATTCATTCTTCAGTGAATCATATTCAGTTACATCCATCTCATCTTGATAAGTACACCTTTTGAATCTAATTGCTTAATGTAATCAACATTACTTATGTTGGGAAGCTTGTTCAGTCAACAAGGAGTTCACACATGAAGATGACTCCTGCAATAAAATTCCAAAAAAATAAACATAAAAATTATTCCCAAAGTTATAATACAATTAGTAGTATAAGTAGTAATAAGACAACCAATAAATACAAAATTTACTAGTAATAGATACCTCCATTCATCAATAAATTTTGAAAGAGATGTTTCAGCTTTACCTTCAAATTTGAATCTTCTTAGTTGATCCTTTAGCTTGGGTTTAAGAACAGAGAGGATTTGGATTATTGGTTTTTTCGTGCTAATTTTTTTTTTTGGACAGGTTTAAAAGCATAAGAAAAAAACATATTATTGACACAATTGGAGGGAGAAGAAGAGAAGAATGAGGAAAGGTAGAAGTTCAAGAACTAAGAGAAGATAGTGGGAAAGAAGTGTGCCCTTTCTTGTTTGTAGAATCTCGAGAAGCAATTAAAGCTAACGGGAGAGAAGAGTTAAACAGAGGAAATGAAAACTAAAGTTTAGATATTAGTTATTATGTCATCATGTTATTGGTAACTACACCAACTCCACCCATTGCACTTCAGCTAAGTCGTGCCCATCTTTGAAAAGTGATTCCAGTGACAATTTCCCTGCAAAGCAACCCCAAAAACTCATGTGCAAGGCACTTCAAAGAGTGATTTCTACAAAATTAGGGACTAAAAAATTTTGCAAATGAGCAACCACCAAACTTGAAATTTATCACTTTGTTATTACGAGAGAAATGATCCCATTAACTATGTTTCATGGTAATTATGACAAAACTAAGATATGACTCATCTCACCTGTTATATTACCTCAACTGGGCGTTCATTTCAAGAAAAGCGGGGAAGTGAGGAGAAGTGGTCTGACTTTCCCCACTTCTGGTGTTCATTTGTGCTGACCACTTCCCTCACTTTAGTATTTTTTTTAACTAAAAGTTGGGGAAGTGAGTCAATCTATAAAAACTAACTTCTTTTTATTTCTAAAGTTTTTTTGAACTCATAGAATTTCATCCAGAAGTGATATCACTTCTCCCACTTCAGAGAAGTGACACTTCTCGCTTCCTGACTTCCCTTCACTTACAAATGAAATGAACACTGATGTAACAATTTTTTAATATTATTACCAATCTATTCTTATATTATATAATAAATAAAAAATAATTTTTATAAATCCATTGTTAAGATTGATCCACGTCTTAGTTATATGTTAGTTACCACTAAATGGAGTTGGATTATTTTTCTTTTTTTAATTAAAGATAAGTTATTTTTATCTTTATCTTTATTTTTATTCCTGGGAAAAGTTTTTGAGAGAAAACGTAAGGGGCTATGTGAAAAATAACGTGCTATTGAAATATTTAAAATAACTTTTTTTAAAAAAAAAAATTAAAAGAAAAGTTTTTTCTTTTCTTTCAAATTTTTTTAAAAAATAGATAAATTATATGATTTGATAATATTTTAAATAAATTTATCCAGATTACAATTCTACTTAAAATAACTTTTTTAAAAAAAAAAGATAAATTATATAACTTGATAATACTTTAAATAAATTTATTTAGATCAGTGAATAGATCGGCGATATTTTGATAGTAAGATTCAATTTCACGTAGCGCTGTTTATAATTTTAATAATTTTTTTAAAAAATTTCATAGAAAATGTGACTTTTTCTAAAAAAAAATTGATGCAATCAAACAACAAATGAGGGTTTTCCCATGAAAAATGTTTCATTTTCCGTGAAAAATAAGATCAATCAAACAACAAAATCTGAATTTTCTATGGAAAATTTTTGATTTTCTAGCTATAAAATAATACCAATCAAACGACTATTTTTTTTATTTTCCATGTAAAATTTTTCCATGAAAAAATTTTCTTTTCCAGCCATTTTCCATGTTGCCAATCAAACACAGCCTAAAAGAAAATGATTCAACATTTTCCAAGTCAAAATCACATCAGGTGTGCAAAGGATTATTTACTTATATATTATTGTGCATTTAAGCTTGACTTTAATTAAGAGATGACTTATTTTAAGTTTTAATTAAGGATATGTTTATCCAATAAATAGTATTAATTATAGCTTTAAAGACATTAAATTAGATAAGATAGACTTTTTGTTGAGAGTAATCCAGATTTGATACAAAATTATCATTTATCTCTGCATAAATGATCAGAGGATTGGGCCAAGATAACTAGGTAAAATCTATGAAAACTACACACTATCCCTCTCTCTTTGTTGCTCTTCCATGGAGACATGATATTTTTCCTTTGGTAAGAGGAGGAGAAATTACCATTTTGAGTAAACATTGAAGCAAGGTGCTCCCTTATTTCACAGTTATTTTATTTTATTGTATTTTGCTTTATTTTTTATTTTATTATATTTGCTTTATTTTTTATTTTATTTTTTGAGAAATGCCAACAATTCATGTATTTTGACTTTGAATAATAAAAGTCTTATTTTTTAAATGAAATAATTTATTTTTATAAATAGTTTTATAGTTTCTTAGTAGTTGTATATTGTTAATCAGAACTTTCAAGCTATAAACCAATTGTTTATTATTCCCTATTTTTGTGTTTGTTTGGGGAGACTTGCAAATCCTTATATATTTGGAAAATTTTAGAAGATATGGAACATAGCTATTAAGGTGATTATAAAATGGGAAACAAGATCAAATGCAATTATAGTTTAATTAATGGAAGGAGATAGAGAGGGGATCTCCTAACTATCTCTGTTGGATCTTCAACATATAGTTATTCAATGTGGCTATAAATTATAATCAATAATGCAAACCTCACTTAGAAAGTATTTTGATCTCAAGATCATTTAATAGGATCCCGAGATTTTAGGAGAAATCTAAAATTAGGTGGAGATAATAAAAAATATTCTATCCTATCGTTTTTATCATATTCAATTAATTTTATTTTTTAAAAAAACAAATTTTATGATTTAATTTTTTGTTTTATATAAATATTAATAATTTATAAATTTCACCTCTAAGTAAAGGTGGTAATAAAACAAAAACTTTAAAATTTTAATATAAATATTTATTAGCTATAATAAATTTTTTAACAATATAGACAAACCATGCCAAATATATATATATGATTATTATTATTATAATATCTCACCTCAGTCACCTATATTTTAAGAAGGAGTTGAATTTGTCCACGGGGAAGTTGGGCTGGGCTGGTGGAACTGTGATATTGGGCCATAAAGGCAGTATTCAATCGCGTTTTCCCAACTAGCGGCGTAATCTTCGTCTATAAGAAACAGCTGCGGATTTCCAACGCACAGCTGTCACCCACCCACTATGGCCCAGCATAGCAACCAGGCCCCCCCTCTTTTTGGCATTTTTCCAAAACTGTAGGGGTTACTTTTCATTGTTACCATTTTATTTATTTATTTATTATTCGGGATTTTAAAATTTTTTCTATATATATATATATATATTTTATTCAATTTTCGTCATTATATATACCCAACATCCCCATCACTTTTGCCTTATGTGTTATTTATTTATATTATTTTTTCATTAGGGAATCTCTGTTCTCCTCCGGACCTGGTAGTCCCAATTCTCACTACTCAGCTATTTTGGTATGATTTTTGATTTAAGTTTTGGTTTGGGATGGATGATGTGGAGGTTGTTTTTGAAGCAATGTTTTGGTTTTTGATTGTGATTGAGTAGTATGGGAAGGAAGGATTTATATAACCGACTTCAAATAGGTGGTATTAACCGCTTGTTAATGTTGTTTGTTTGTTTTAAATAATTTCTTTTTTTTCATTGATTATTGTCATTTCAATCATTTTTTATTCTAGTTGTTTCTCTTCTTCTTCTTCATTCGGAGCCTCATTGGGGAGTAGGGAGTGCTTAAAACCACTCCATTAATGGGCATGATTTTAGCTCGCCACATAATTGTGGTGGTGGTGGTGGTGGTGGTGGTGGTGGAAACCATTATTCTTAATGTTCCACATTTTGGTGTGAGGTGTTTGTTATAGAAAACTGTGATTTTCACTCTTTGGAGAGTTGAAAAGAGATTTGTTTTTTGAGTTAAGGGTGTGTTTGGTTGGACTTGGGAGTTGGGAGGGATCTGCAGCTTAAGGATTTCACAATTCTTAAAAGTCTGGGCTTGATCCCAAAATAATAAAATAAAAAAAATTGTATCTGCAAATCCTTTTCATCTCCAAAATAACCAACCACAAGGGACCACTTCCCAATAGTTGCGAGGACAATTTGCTCTTCCAGTGACTGTCGTGCTTGTAAGCGCGTATATAAACAAAATATAGGATGGTTGTGTTGTGTAGTCACTCACCATTCTTCTTTAGTAGTCAATTGTGAAGTCAGTGAAGTATAGAAAGGTTTAACTTATATATACATGTTTACATGTAAATTTGCTGCAGAAATATACATCTTTGAACCTCGACAAGGCTCTGTTGTATTATTGGTGGATACTAGGTAGTGCTGGGCACTCAAAATATATTTATTCAGTTTCATTACCTTGTTCGATTGTATTGTGTTGTTTTTTTTTTGTCAAATGTGAAGAGCCTATTGCCAAAATCTGCTGTTTGTTTGGTTGTAAAAAAAAAATTAGCATTACTTACAGTCCTTCTTTGATTTCTTAACTGCTATCCAATTGTGATTGTCACTGATATAAATATAGGCAACCTTAGGAGACTACGATCTCAGTGATGTTATGCTTGAAATCTTTATTGATGGTGCTTGTTATGGATTAATCAGTATGCAATTGAATATCTGCTTCATTGGTTTGTAGATAAGCTGGTAATTTGCAATTATGCCAATAATCCTTACTCAGATGTCTGTCTTTGCAAATGACTTATTGTTCACATTATACCTCTCTTGAGGATGTTTGTTACATACATATATATGTGCATTGTGCAGGCTATGAGATGAACTTGGCAGAGATCATTGACTTATGTGATGATGATGATGAAACTGAAGTAAAAGATGCAAGAGGTGCATCTATTTTACATTTAGGTTTAATCAAGGAAAAGGCAAGATCTGCAATTGCAATTCACCAAGCAGATTTTGGAGATTATACTGTTAGAGAAGTTTTCGCTCCAGTGGAAAGTTTGAATATTCCGAATGGTTTCTTGGCTACAGGCCAATTAGCTCATTCAGCCAATGGAGTTGACTTTGAAACTTCCTTACCTGGTTCTGCGCCACTTTGCAGACAATTTTGGATTGCTGGAGACTATGAACCTGTGATACCTTTTGGACCGACCTATGATGGTATATCATTTTCATACTAATTTCCAATAATACAAAATTTGAAGATCCTTTAATTCCCCCAGCCTCAAAGCTTCCCTTATCAATTTATTTGTATTTTTTTTTTATTTTTATGTCATTCCAGTTTCATTAACATTTTTATAAGTTTCTATTTGTTGTTTTGCTCCTCAGATGGCCAAAATCGAATGCAAGTACATCCTAAGTTTCTTCATTCAAATGCTACATCACATAAATGGGCTTTTGGTGGTGTGCAAAAAGTTTTTTCCTTATCTATTTTGTTTAATCTTTTTGACTCATGTATCTTCAATGTGATTCATGTGTGCCCAATTTTTATGTTGCAGCCATAGCCGAGTTGCTAGACAATGCATTGGATGAGGTAGTTAAAAAATATCTTGTGAAAGTTGAAAAGGCACTCTGGAAAATTACTTTATATGATTTTGGCTGTTAAATAGACTGTTGCAATTATCTAGTACCATAGTTGATATGTACCTCAATTAAGCAACATAATCGCCTGTGCTTCTGATTGGTTTCTAATTTTCAGGTGCATAATGGGGCCACATTTGTTGCTCTAGATAAAAACATAAATCCACAAAATGGAAGTCCAGCCTTGCTGATAAGAGGTATATTGTACCCTTTTGGTTTTGGAGCGACAAAGAGGTCTCATGTTCTGAATATTTCCTTTTGTTTTACTTTATAATTTCTTACTGATTTAAATATTTCATGTGAATTTTGAAAATTAGATGATGGAGGTGGAATGGACCCAGGATCACTGCGGCGTTGCATGAGCTTTGGATTTTCAAATAAACTTTTAGATTCTTCGATTGGCCAGTGTATGGGTCATCCACTTCTCATTTCTGTTTATTTATTTTTATTTTACTGATGGGTGGAACTTTTGTCCAGATGGAAATGGTTTCAAGACCAGCACCATGCGACTAGGTGCAGATGTAGTTGTATTTAGCCGCAGTATGAGCCAAGGGTCAGTTGATGTTCTTATTAGCTGCTAAATGTTGCATGATGTTTGCCATGGAGTCAATATGACCAGCTCATGTCCATGAATTTGAAAATCTGTTAGTGTGTTTCAAGTCACTAATCCACTGATATCTTCTCCTCTCTGTCAGGACTCAAAGTGTTGGTATCCTTTCGTACACCTCTCTGAGGCAAATTGGTTGTGATGATGTAATTGTTCCTGTGGTAAGCTTGCTATTGCCTTTCTTTTATGTTAGGAAATATTCTTTCCTTTTGTTTTGTTACTTGTATAACAGGCTAACAGCATTTTGAGCTTCTTGGAATGTCCTGAAGGATTTTGCTTTGCTGCAGGTTGACTATAAGTTTGATCCAGTGACTGGTGAATATGGGATGTTAGCTTGTTATAGCCAAAAGAAGTTCACTTCTAATTTATCTCTTCTATTGAAATGGTCTCCCTATTCTACAGAAGGTGAATTGTTGAAGCAGGTAAAAAAGCAACCAATATCTTCATCTTAAATAACCACTATTTACTATTCATGTATATTCCAAGTCCCGAGCTCATTAGCACTTTGAATTTAACAAGCAGTTTGAAGACATAGGATCTCATGGCACAAAGATTGTCATCTTCAATCTATGGAATAATGATGATGGAGAGATGGAGCTTGATTTCGAATCTGATGCAAAGGTAAGCATTTCTCATCTTTTGCTCTTATAGGACTTGCCAGCTCTGGTTGAAATATCTTTTTGCATGTTCAGGCCATTTTATGGGCTTCTTAAATAATGCTTTGTGATGAAAAAATCCAATGAATATGATTTTTTTTTTTTTTAATGATTATTGAACTTCTCTTGTCTACTATTTCTATTTATTGAAGGACCTCAAAAGGAAAATGTGAAAATTGCAAATAATTAAGTTCATTCTCTAGTTATGCCACAGTATGCTCACCTAAATACTATGAATGAATCAACTTAATTTTGCTTGTTTTTGAGTAGGATGTGATGATTAGCGGTGGACATAAAATGCTGCCGTCAAAAACTGTTTCAAAAATACAAAAGCAGAAATATGTCGCAACTCAATTATGGTATTCTCTTCGAGTAAGTCTTGACATCATAACTGCATTTAAAAAAAAAAAAACAGTCACTTATGTATTGATTCATATTTTATTTGACAGGCTTATTCATCCATCTTATATCTGCATTTACCGATGAACTTTAGGATTATTTTGCGTGGTCATGTTGTTGACCCTCATTACATTGTGAATGATCTCAAATTCCGTGAAGGTATCAAGTATAGACCACAACTCTTGGGGAACATGGAGGTTTGTCCTGTTATATCTTTTAGTAGTAATGGTTATCTTGTTTGGCTCTTTCAATTGATTTGATCACCCTTTTCATTCGTTTCATCTGAGTAGCAGTCTAGGGTTCTTTTCCTTCTTGCTTAACCATATGCATGTTTTTCAAAACTCCATTGTGCTCTTTTTCTCTCAGATATTTGCTGGTCTAATTTTTTAGGTTACTCTTTAGTTTAGATAATTTCTGTTTCTATTTCAACGGTCAGTCTATCTTAGCATATGCTAGTGGATCAGTTGATCTGAAATTAGATCAATTAATTTAAAATTCAGTTTGTGATGTTAAGATTCATCATGTTATCTGTTCTAAGCTCTTTCTTAAGCCATAGTTCTGAGAAGGCAGTGTGAAATGTTAGTAAAACAAATTTCTATTACTCAAGGCTTATGTTCTGTGCTAAGTCTTTCTTCTTACCTTTTGAATATACAAGTTTGGCTCTCTCATTATTAGCTTAAGCTTTTTTGTTGAAATGTGTCCAGAAATGTGTTTAGTTTGCTTCTAGCAACTTTGAGCACATGTGTTCTGATAGAAAAGAAAAACTGAATTTGCTTGCCTAAAAACCTCTGCCTTTGTCACATTTGCTGATATTTTGTTTTCACCATGCCTTTTGCTTTTGTTTTATGTTTCAGGGTGAGATCAACACCATTATTGGGTACTTGGAAGGCTCCCCAAATATTGATGTTCATGGTTTTAATATATATCACAAAAACCGGCTCATATTGGTGAGAGTTGCATTCCCTTCGCACCTCCTCCTCCCTCTTTTCTCTCTCTCTCTCTCTCTCTCTCTCTTCTTTCTTCTTTTTTAATTTGCAAGAGATGGTCGACAGGGAGATTTTTAAACTCATTGTTATATTTCTATCCTATAAAAAGATTGCTGTGCAAGCAATATTAGAATGTGATTTTCTAGCTCCGTTACTTGTTTTGAAGGAGCTTATCATAATTTAAATTCTTCAACAAAAAAAAGGGAAAAAAGAAATTAGAAAACAGAGGTTTTATGGACTTTTTCCTAGAAAGTTAAATAGGATTAAGGTTTGTTGGGTAAAACGGAGGAGAGCTTTTGGAGTTTTTATGTGATTATATAATACCTCTAAGATTGAGATGGATGTCAAGCATTCCTATGAAAGATCAACTAAGGTTATATTTATTTGAAAAAGATTGGGTGTGACACTTATTAATGATAAGGTAAGAGAGAATCGTTTAAGATAATCAGTAGATGCTCTCATAGAAAGGTGGAAGCTCTTCGGGTGAAGGATCGTAGAAGAGCCTGAGGTACATCTAAAATGTTTAGTAGAAACTTTATGACAGCCATATTTGGTTTATCTAGTCTTTTGGCCCTGGATAGAGCAACATGGAAGGGATGGGTTCATGTAGCTAACTACTTGACGGTTTGTTGTTGTGAAACTTATTTTTTTAATCACATTTTGGGTGCAATTCATGTACTTGTATTCTTGAGTCCAGTTGTGGTGCTTTCAATCAAGGCCACAATGCTATCATAGGTTAGACATAAAAATTTAAGAAGGAAAATAATTTTGGTTTTACTTTAATTTGATTCTATTCATGAATCAACCATGCCTACAGATTGAAAATTTGATGCCTGATGCTAGTTCATTATGACCATTCTTTTTATCCGCTGTGTCCAAGCAAGTTCATTGTTTTGTTTGATGATTTAGTGTTCAATATGACTGTCCACCAATGATTGCCTCATTTTCTTGATACTTTTCAAGAAGAAGTGTAACATATCTTAAGATCCTTTATTTTTGTTCTCTGCAGCCATTTCTTCCAGTTGTTTCCTCCACAAATGGCAAGGGCAAAGGTGTTGCTGGTAAGAATCTTTTGAACTGTGAATGCTTTGTATTTTGTCCGATACAACCAGGAGCACTCTTTTTGACAGTTCCTGTGTGTGTATATATATATGTTTGTCAAAGTTGCTTTTTTTGAGACCCAGCTCTTTAGAATTAAAGAATTTTGTATTGTTTCATTGTTCTTAGGAGTTCTTGAAGCAAATTTCATTAAACCCACCCACAATAAACAAGATTTTGAGAGGTCAACCCTTTACCAGAGACTTGTTGGTCGCTTGAGAGAGATGACCACCGAATACTGGTAAGCTGAATATAATTGATAATTTGTCAATGATCTTTATGGAGAAAGCCATATATTGCTTGTAATGTTCAGTTTGTTATCAGCCAGAAGTGATTGCTTTTGATGAATAATTGATTGGTACAAACCGTGGCTGACTCTAGCATTCACTCCCTGAAACTTTTGATGAAAATGCGTGCAACAATTGTATAGCAAAACCATTAAGACCACATGACCTAACACTGCATTGGTCTATGCTTGTTTTATGCGTGAATGACTCAGAGAAATAAATGATATATTAGAGCCTGCAGAATGAACTCTTTTTGATTGTGTTCTCAATTTTGTTAGGGATTTACATTGTCATCTGGTTGGCTATCGGACAAAGAGAGTTCCACCTTCTTTGCCACCATCAAGTTCTGTGCCTGCATATCCTATGCAACATTCAGTAGAATCCAGCGCACATGTCAATCCAAGACCTTTAAGAGAAATTCCTGCTGCCGCTGCTGCTTCAGAAGTATCTTCTTCTGAGCTAAATTCACATCATCCTGTGCTGAACGGCAATGACATTTTCCTGACAAGTAGGTTTAGTTTTTTGTGGTAAGCAGTATGACACTCTTGTGTTTCTTGTTGCTGACCATGGAGGTTTTCAGATAAAAGGAAACATGATGGTGTGATGCCTATAAGGGAATCACTTAAGAAGCAGGCTGTAATCAATGGAACACCCACTGAAGTTGCAAGCAATGGCAAGATGAAGGTTTGCTATCTGTCTGGCCTGCTCTGACCATTTCATTCCCATTTTTTGTTGTAATTTCCATCTACTCATGTAGCCTGCAAGTGACATGGTCTCTCTTTAGACATGTTTTGTGAATTTCCTGCAGGACATTCAAAATATATTGGAGTACTCTTTGTATGTGCATACTTGGCATGCTTGTGTATGCCTTCTTCAGGTGGACATGTGTTCATGCTTTCTTATCTTGTTCTTCTTTCAACAGGTCAGGCAGCCTACTCATATGAGAACCCAAGAGTCGATAATCATGAGACAAGAAAATGAGAAGCTCTGCGCAGAGTAAATACACATGTTCAGTGTTTTTTATGACGTTGAATTGTTCCTAATGTACTCTTAGGACTATGTAGGCCTGTTTTGCTTCTGCTGCTGCTGCTGCTGCTGCTTTATATATATATATATATATATAAACTCTTCTAATCAATCATATTTAGTGCTAGAATTTAAAATTTTTGTTTTATCCTTTGTGGCTTGACTCAGGTGTGCAGATCTGGAAATGAACACTAAAGAACTGTTGCTCAAGGTAGAGTCTGCTAGATTAAATCTTATGTTCATAAAAGACTGAGATGACTAACTAAATAAACTAATTTCTGTGATTAAAATGTTAAATCTCCTTTTTAGAGTTAAAGAAGCTCTGTTTGTGTTGTGTTTGCAGGAACAATATCTCAGACTTGAGTTGCAAATTGTCCAGGAAGCTTACGAGAAGTTGTCTATTGAGTATCAATCACGAAATCACTCAAAAGTGGAGAAGCTGTAGATCCTTAGTTTACATAGAAATCTAATACGGTGTAAATTCCATTTTAACTAATTTTGAGTACAGTTAGGTAGTATACATATCACTAAATCATTCAGGCTAATGTACAGCAAGATGTAGAAAATCATGCTATGTAAATCCTTTTTGCAGATCCACTTACTTTTTGTGCTTTTGGTGCATCTTTGTTTTTTTTTTTCTGAACTAGCACTTTTGATTGCATCTGCACCCTTTTTTTTTAAAAAAATAAAATAAAATTCAATGGCTTCTTTTCTCAGTAACTAATTTGTTATTTTCTCAACCAATTTGGTTTGGTGTAAAAGACTTTTTTAAAAATAAATAAATAAATGTGATGAAAACGTTAATTGTGGAGGATATATGCACATATATAATATGTACTTATTGTTAAATTAAATGTCATGGCTTGTCATTACGAATGGCATGCATTTATTTATCACTTAAAAATTTTATAAATTCTATCAATGATGATTATGATAAGAACAAGATTTGTATTTATTTTTTAAAACAATAAATAAAATTTGGATAATTTTATGGAATTTTATAATACTTTTATTAGTAATCGAATTGAAAAAGACATTTGGGTTGGGCGTGCTCAAAGTCTCCTGAGAGTCGATACAAAGGGACGGTCAGGATCTAATCAATAATATCAATGGCCCGGAAGGCTCCACTAACTCTTCTCCATTGTGCTTCTTCTTTCTCAGCAGGCTTCAAAGAGTGAGAAAAAGAGGCGTTTTTCTTCATTCATGGCGGTTTCATCGCTTGCTTCTTCTTCTCTCTTGAACTGGGCTTCCAAATCCCCCCTTTCATTTTCCTCATCTACTCACAAGAACATCAAGGTAATTTTCTCTATTTTTTTAATCTTTACAAGATTCTGTATTTCGTGTTTGTTATCGGATTCTAAAAAATCTCTGGTGAATTTCAATCGCTTGCTAATCAGAATCGTAAATGCATGAACATGCATGCTATTATCTTTGACTTGATTGAGTTCAATCTCGCATAATGTCATCATCATCATCATCTGGCTCTGGAATGACATGATTTACTATTATTAATATTCTCCAACGTAGTGAATTGGTCTCGGTTCTTTCAGTGTGGTGAATGGAGATGTTTTGGAGGCAAGAGACTGGAAGTTCAGCAGATCAATTGTATTCATGGTATCTTTCTTAGTTTGGTGTTGAATGCATGATGTAGTGAAACTCAATCAAGTAGGAAACTCAGGTCCCCTTTGCTGATATTGACAACAAGCAAAGCATCCAATGTAAAATTGTTTCCACTTTTTTAATCTATTTAGTGTAAATTCTAGTAGGAAACTCGGGTCGATTGCATTGGTCATCCAATGTAAAATTATGTTCTCGAAGGCGATGGGTCCCTTTTGCGGCTATTGGCGATAAAGCATCTTGTAATGAATCGGTTTCAGTTGATACAGACCTGGAAAAGTTGCATGTTGTTGCCAGAGAAGAAGAAGAACAAGAAGATAGTGATGATGATGATGAAGAAGAAGAGGAAGATAAAGAAGAAGATTCTTTCTCAAGTGACACTTCAAATATGTATGTTTCTGGTCAAAGAACTGAGGGGAAGCCGGGATTCATCACATTTCATGGTTTTCCTTACCAAAGGCCAAGTACTGAGGTCCTTGTGTCTGTCCCAAGTAAAGAAACATCGAGAATTTTCTGGTTCATTGGTCCGACTGTCCTGGTGGCCTTTTTAGTTCTCCCATCACTTTACTTGCGGAGCATATTTTCTACTGTATTTGAAGACTCTCTTCTAACAGGTGTTATCTCCTCTTTCTCTTTTTGTTTTTTATTATTAGAAGTTAGCACTAGTAAAGTATTTACTGAGAAATTAATTGATTTATTCGAAATTATTTGAACTTGTAGTTAGTCTAGCAAATTGCACAAGCTTGTTATTGAATAGGCTAGATGACATACTGAAATTATTGCTTTCTTGTTTGAAAAAAGAATAGTGGCTTGGATTGAAGGATTCATTCTCTAGGCTTGTTTTAGTGAAATCCTCAAAGGTGGTTAATATAAATGCTGGATGTAAAATCAAGTTACTGGCCACTTGCAGGATTTTAATGAAGAGAACCTGCCATGGTTTTTCTTATAAATCGCTCTTCTTTGCATTTTGGGAGGGGAAGTGTTTTGTGCAGAATCGTAATTTGTCTTGTTCATCACCCAAAGATGAAGCAGTGAATTAGTTGTATTTAACTTGATAAAGCTGATAGTACTTGCCTTAAAAGTGATATCTTTAGTCAAAAAAATGGATACTTATCTTTTAGCATCGGAGGGACGAGTTTACTGCCTGAATCAAGTTAAATTATTGATATTTTTCAGCACTGAAAGGTTTATATGCTTGTTAAACCGTGAGTACTGATAGTGGTATTTTATGTTTTGGCTTTTTATTTATTTAAAGTAGTATATATCTATGAACTTGTAGATCAATAGGTGCTAGTCGTACTATTTCTTTCTTTGCCTGTGAAGCTGTATTGGTTTTAGTTTAACTTGCTTTACTAGACCTAACTTTGACCAATTGGTGAATTTTGAATATCAAACTCCAAGCCCAGGTGTATCATTAACATTGTCCCAACATGCTCCTGATTGGCAGATTTTCTGATACTCTTTTTCACGGAAGCCCTTTTTTATGGAGGGGTTGCAATCTTTCTGATGTTGATTGATCGTGTTTGGAGACCATTGCATCAAGTGCAAGCCGAGCCTAAAACTTATGTTTGGTCAAAATTGAAGCTTGGCTTTCGTATATCTTCCGTAGCAACCTTTGTGCTTAGCCTCATAATACCTCTTGTGACAATGGGCATGGTTTGGCCATGGACTGGGCCAGCAGCTTCAGCTACTCTTGCACCTTATTTGGTAGGACTCGTTGTGCAATTTGCATTTGAGCAGTATGCTCGGTTTCGGAGGTCACCGGCTTGGTCAGTCATTCCTGTCATTTTTCAGGTGATTAGTCAATGCAAATGGCACACCTCTATTTGCTATTTAACAATTAGTTCTTAAAAATTCCATGAACACACTTGTGGCACTAGATTTAGAATTACATGATCTGGCATTTGAGAAGGAGTAATCTCACTGGTTGTTTGGATGCATTGACCTTTTCTGATCATGCTAAACGTACTTCTAGAATTTGGTAATCTGAAGTCTGTTCTGTTATAATTGATCCGTTAGTTCTACTATTATGATGTTAATTTGAATATCTGCACTATGTTAGGTGTACCCCTGTATTATTACATCATTACTTTACAGAGTTGTATCATAACCTTTGTTTTAACCTGGCCTAGATTCTTAATGTGTTCCGAATGTACTTATAAATAAGATATTGCATTAATTATCCTACATGCTTACTTGACACTATCTCATTTGGTTTATAAAGGTTTATAGGTTGCATCAATTGAATCGAGCTGCCCAGTTGGTGACAGCACTGTCCTTCTCAGTAAGAGGAGCTGAGATGACACCACAAATTCTGGCAATCAATAGTTCCCTGGGAACTCTACTAAGTGTTCTCCAAATCCTTGGGGTTATTTGCATTTGGTCCCTCTCCAGCTTCCTCATGAGATTCCTTCCAGCTTCACGAGTTATCCCAGACTCTTGATATTTGTTCATGTAGGTTCATCAATGATCCTATCCTTCTCGTATACAACACTTGGCTGAGGATCAGATCCCTCCAATGCTTATCCCATGTGTTACAGTTAGAAGTTAGGATGATGAAACCAAGAGATCATATTCATTGTTAATTTATTTTTCTGGAGAGCTGAACTTTGAAGCTGTCAAAACAAGATGATCAATGAGGTGGTAGAGCTTAGTGTTTTATAAGTTGATTTTATTTTATAGCATTCATACAAAAGAAAATGTTTGCTCTGTCTTTTATTTCCCAGCTTTGTGTACAGCCTCGTTTGAAACATTGAAGGCACTCTCTCACAATGTATTTTTTTTGCTTCAGTCTTCTCTATTTGTAAGTTTTAACAACAGTGAATAGAAAACCTCTATTGGAAAATACATATCTTTGGTGTTTTATGAGGCATTCTCTTTCATATTATTATTTTGTTCTTCTGATATTTCAACAAGGGCTTGTCCATGAATGAAACTGATGTTTCTAATGTTATTATCTTTAATCTGAAATTGATTTCTATAAATATTAAGTTGCAACCCACATGAAACTCGCACGTGGTTGATCTGAACTAAAGACTCCGTTCCCGTCCAACACTGTTACTGGTGTCAATGTAATGTGATTTAATGTGACCTTAGCCCGGACCCGACCCGAACTTCATTTCGGGTCGGGTTTGTGATTCGCCCGATCCGATTTGGTATTACTCATCATCCGCTTTCACTGCGTGGCGCTGAGCCGCGAGAGTTTTAGCGGAGATGTCTAGCTTGGCGAGATTAGCGACCCCCTTCATGGCCTCTCTCCGGCGAAATCCAACTCTCTTCTTATCCCCAAACCCACGTAAGGCTCTTTCCCTCGTTCTCTCTCTATCTCCCTCTTCTTCTTCTTTTTTTTTTCTCCCAATTTTTTTAATATATATTGTTTATAATCCACTCTTGGATCGTTTGATTTCTTAATCTATGCGTTTTATCCATCATTTCTTTGAAGGTAAGATTTAATGTGCCCTGCTACTTTCATGTGTGATTACATAGAAAGGGAATGAAAAGTGATCGCCTTTGAAATCATAAAGTTTCTGTTTTTTGGGTGTCACATTTGTCAAATTTCTTTTGTTGTTTGTTGCTTGTTTTGCAGAGCGTTGTAGATGTGGACTGTCAAACATACGCCTCAATAGCCTTGAGATTTCGCCTAAATCTCACAAGATTCTCGGACTGCGAAGAAAACTTATGCAAAGTTTAAACCTTTCGGGCGGCATGGGTGAGATAAAAGCTGTATTTATTTTCTGTTCTGCTTGTTTGATATAGATTACTAAATATTCATAAAAATTTTAATTATATGAACAAGAAAGACATTTTAATTGGAGTTTATCAACCTTCATTATTGTTTGCAAATTGCAATTTAAAAAGTAGATCATTGATCTGTTCGTGTTCTTCATCTCTTTTGAAAGGAAATATGAGAGAAGAAGTGTATCTTCGTTAGTTAGGGCAAATAACCCAAACAACCCATATAAATATACATGAGTGATGTACGTATAGAGTATATACATATACAATATATACAAGGTATGTAAGAGTACATATACACATATACTATCACTCTAACAACTATCTTGTTTTAGTACGCCATTAAACAGAGATGCTATTTAACATTTTCTTTTTCTTTGTTTGACTTTCCTTCAGTTCTACATATAATTTGGCTGGCTGTATTTGCTTCCTTCCAGGAAGGAAAGTATGTTTTGGAAGTTGTGTCGGCTTGTCAGTTGCAACGGGACTGGCGTGTACTCAGTCAAGTGTTGCTCATGCTATGGCAGGTGAGCTAGCAAATCTAGTAGTTTAAACTCCCATCGTGCTCTACTAATGTAGCTAGAGATGATTTTTTGAATTCCAAAACTGCAGATTATCACTCAGACTCGGGAGAGACCACGGAAGCTATGAGAAGGGAAACAAATAGATTCTGGTCTCTCATGAGAAAAATTCAGCTGCCCATTCTTCTGGCCTTTGTATTATTATACTCACGGGGGCATCCTATTGCTGTTGCAATTGATTTTTTTCTTCTTCTGTTCTGCACAAGGCCCAACCCTTTGTCTATTTATATTTTTATTGAAGAGGTCAGTTGGATGCTTGTCTTGTTTGATTGCGTTGTTTTGCTGTGCTCACTTTGTATTTGTTGTGGGTCGTGCTCTTGTGCTTATAGAAAACACCCAGACATTTAAAAAGCTGGGATTTGCCTTGTTTTGTTATGTTAGATTCATATTTACAATTTTCAAATGTTGCAGTTGCGGCAGAGGGATATGCATGCAGACCCAAGCTTCTATAAAACAAAGGTGAGGGACATCTTGAGTTGTTTTCTCATTTTATATTATTCTTACTTTGATGACTATTATTGAATGGTAAGACGGAAGCATTAATGAACTACCTGTTATTACTGGAAACAACTAAAATTTTCATGCCATCTACTTTCCATTGATACTTTGATTTCTCATTGGCATAACCAAAGGTTCCATAATTGCTGGATCAAATACTGTTGTTATTCATGATGGAAAAGTGTGTTGTGTGCTTTTCACCAAGTAGGAACAATTTGGAGAAGAAAATTCTTGATAATATTTTTCATTTCATTATGTATTTTATTAAAATGCAATTAGAGGGAGAGTGCTTTGGTATGATTTTTCTGTACAATTTTGCAAAAATGTGGTATTGCCAACAACATTATTCATGTGTGAGAGTATTTAGCCTCTAGTTGTTGCTTGGGATAAATATTGTAGCATGCATGTGTGATATAGATTCAATGATTCATGTTGATAATATTGTTCACAGCTTATATTATGCATGGTACAATGCTCAAAACATTTTCATTTCCCAACTCTAAAATGATACTTCTCTCTGGCAAAACCCATGAACTCTACAAACAGCAGCCTACACTTATCACTGATTCCGTTAAATGTGTGTACATGCAGTTGCTTTACTTGAAGAATGTTCAAGTCAAAGACTACAAAATTCTCTGTGTTGCCAAAGTTGAACTGGTACACAAGAGGCTTTTTGTAATCGGGATGTTGGGTGAGTGGTTTGATTTCAGTTTTTGAGATCCATGATAGTAGAAGAATCACTTACCCCTTGATCAGTGGATTGGCCAATTTTTGTTTTTGGATGTCAACCAACAAAACATTATATGCCTTCAAAGTTGATGTTATTGCAGATAAACTTTCGAGCCCCACCGTTTTCCCTGTCGTGCATTAAATATGGGTCTGTATGGTCAATGCTCATAAACTCTATCTATGAAGGTTCATTTGTTGTAAATTCATGTATGGGCAATCAACCATTGAGCCATGATGCATATTTTTTTGGAGATGGATTATTCTTAATCTAAATAGCAGAATTTGGAACAACCATTCTGGTTGATTCTTAGAGCAACTAGTTTGTAGAGAAATGAGCAATCCTCATCTTGTTGTTGTTGTTGTTTATTATGTCAACTAATTGAAGTATCTTAATGTGCATCAGTTAACTCAGGAGTCAGGAAACAGTTACAGTGGTATCATCGTAAATCTTACTCTCAATCAATAAGAAATAATGGGCATTACTATTGTGTGTATGACGAACATCCAAGCTAAGCACAAACAGGTCATGTGCCGGAGCAGGCATATGGCTCAATCTGCCCTTCTTTTGTTAACATTTTAGAAAGAAAGGTGCTGCAACAATGGCTTCATTGTTCCAGTTGGTAAATTGGGATGTGGATTGATTGCTTCTCTGGTAGGCTAATGTCTCGCCACATCTCAGTCTCATTTGCTTTTCCTTGGTCGCAAAGCAAAAGCCATCTGTTCTATCTCTTTTGTTTCTTTCTCGTGGGAAAAAGAAACACTCTTTTTCAATTCAATTATCTAGCCACCCACGTCACTCTCAATACCACCACGATTAACCGTGAATTCTCGTTTTTCATTAAAAAAATAAAAATTGATACTGCATGTGATCTAGATCTATCTCCAAGTTTCAACTTCTAAGATAAAATAAAATATCTTTTAAACTGTAGTTTGTATGGAAAAAAAAAAATATGGGCGGAAATATCGAAGATACTTAGTTATTGGGGACCCCTGGGCCCACGCTAGTCACACGTAGTATGTATACATCCCTTGACCACGTGATGCGTCTCGGCCGCCGAACCCATCCCTTCACGCTATCCCTTGACACGCCACGTCATCATTATTATCACATTACTTTTTTATTTTGTTCTTTTATTAGAGAAGATTACTTCCACCCTTGAAGAAAATGAGTCACTAGCAATCCATCTGATTCTTCACTAGTAAAAATGTATATTAAATATTATTTTTAAAAATATATATAAATAGTATCAGATTTTTAAAAGGGGCATATAAGACCCAAAAAGAAAACACCTTGCTATTATGATATTTATTAGAATCTCCGGAGAGAGAGAGAGAGAGAGAGAGTCAGAGGTCCACTAGTCCCCCGTAACGAGTTTTGTTTCACTCCTACGTTCCTACTCGCTCGCTCGCTCGCTCGCTCGCGCTTTCTCTGTGATCGAATTATTCGAACTGATTGCTCGGATCTCGTGGAAGAGGAGTCATAGAAATCGCTGCTCTTCTTCATCCCATCGGTTGGGATTAGTAGATATCAGGTGCGTTTCTCCTTTACTTAACATCAATTGATCATTCAGTTTTGAAAGTTTCTGCTTTTATAGTTATATATATATATATATTATATGTTCTTCTTTTTTCCAAGATGATTTTAAGCTAAAAAAAAAATAGTTGGTTTTATATACGTTTCTTGAACTACAAATGTGGTATAAATTTCACTGTAGATCATCAGGAATCACTGTTAAAAATGTCATTAAATTTCGCATCCTTATCTTCTACAAAAGTTTATCAATTCTGCAGACATTTTGAGTGCTTTCTTTTGTCTCTTTGCTTGTTTTCAATGCTTGTGGCTCTTGTTGCTGATGCTAGATAGCAAAGCTAACAGAGTGTTGTTGGGGTAGAACATGAAGCATTCTATTGGAAATGGATTGCTCCAACAAGCAATATGTCAGCCCTCTGTTGTAGATGCTAGTATAAGAACTCACCCGGGACCCTCTTCAAGCTTGGTCCCCGGAGTTTCGTCTGGGTCCAGCAGGGTGAATCATGCCGCAAATCGCACAAGGAATCCACTGCTCCGCACCAAATTTGTTGATATTCCTCTGACTGCGGCAAAGACTAGTTCTTGGTCATCTTCTTTGAACCGAGCCTTCCATAAGGCAGCTTTCATGGTTCCTCGTGCTGTTATAGCTGCCGATCCTCCTTCAGAGGTGATTTCTTTTGTCACATGTTCCTGATTTTTATTTTTATTTTTATTGATCCCACATTAGATTATATATATATATATATATATATTGAATTAGCGATGAGAGATTTAGTGTTGGTAGAGGCTTTGGCCTTAGATGCTGCTGAAGAGAACTTCTAAAGTAGAAAACAACTATACTGTCTTTATTAAAAATAGGCTAATGTCATCTGTTAATTTGGAAATATCTGGATGGTGGAGATAAAAGTCAGTCAATTTGCTTGCATATCTTCATTAAAAGAGGGAATCTTGAATCTTTTCTAACATTTTCTATGTTTGGATCCCAGCTTGGGGGAAAATTTGTCCTTGAAGAAAACACTGAACTACAGGTATTTCACATTTGTTGTCATTCTTGAACAATGCTTGAAAGCGGATCTCTTCTTATTATGTATGACAACACCATTCTTCCTTGTATATGAACAGGTGGCTGTTACCACCCCAAGTTCTGGATCACTTTTGCAAGTTGATTTGCAGGTCACCAATAGCAGTGCCTCCCTAATTCTTCACTGGGGTGTATTACGTCGTAGAACTAAGTAAGGCCAGTTGTAATGGTGTATCTCTTTTGTCAGATGATTCATGGGTGTATTACACCATATCTTGGTTTTCATCCAGGGATTGGAAACTTCCTTCTCGACACCCTAATGGAACAACAGTGTACAAAAAAAAGGCTCTTAGAACACCCTTCCAGAAAGTAAGTTTTTAAACAGGATTGCAATGTTTTTAAAAGTGATATTAATGAACCCAGGATAGTTTAGATGTATGCATGGTATGGTTTTCATATACACTGATTATAATTGTTTCACCTCTTTGTAGTCTGGTCCAAACTCATCACTCAGAATAGAGATTGATGATCCTGAAGCACAGGCCATAGAGTTTCTTATATTTGATGAAGCACAGAACAAATGGTTAGTTTGTTGAAACTGTGTGATCTCCTAATAATCCGCCAATCATGATGTTTTTTAATCCCTCTTGTCTTCTTAAAGGTTCAAAAACAATGGCCAGAACTTCCAAATTCAGTTGTCAGGAAAAGCCCCACGTATTTCCAGTCGTGCAGTCACTGAAGAACCGAATGTCTCAGTACCAGAAGATCTTGTACAGCTTCATGCATATCTCAGGTGGGAGAAGAAGGGGAGACAAATGTACACACCAGAACAAGAAAAGGCAAGTTCTTTCATGTTCATGTAGGTTCTTTATGATGTTTTTCCTTGGTATCATCTCTTATAGCTAGAAGCAACTAGGGCAACTACTTCTGCATTACATTGATTAAGCACTGTTGTGTCTTTTTTATATTATTGTCATTATTGTTACTTATTGAATCTTTTTTTTTAAACAAGAAAAGATGGGACCATAATGGTCCTTCTAGATTTGAACTATTAATGGCTAAATCATGTGTTAGAGGCAAATCAACCAAACACATAGTTGCTTTAATAATGTCCTTTCACCTCTGGGAATTGAGAACATTATCTCCAATAGGATCAACTTTAGGGCACTTGATGTCAAAATTATGGCTTAATATTCTTGTTTTTCTAATTATCGCCTTTAGGTATATCACATGAACAACTAGATGTGGGAGCTGTTGTGTTATGGGACCATCACATCCTTTAAAAATGATAATCATCCTATCGGCATTTTTATATGGTTATTTGTGGTTCATGTGCTAATGACAATTAGTAATTCAGTGAGATTTCAAAACATTCTTCCCTGGAATAACCTTAGTATGTGAAATTCTTCCTAATTTCTAGGAGGAGTACGAAGCAGCTAGAAGTGAGCTACTACAGGAAATTGCTAGAGGTACTTCAGTTGAGAAACTTCGTGAGAAATTGAAAAAGTCTGATGCTAATGTTGGAGGAGATGATGTTGTGAGTCCCCATACTCCAGTAAGTGAAATACCAAAGGACCTTGTTCAAGTTCAGGCCTATATCCGGTGGGAGAAAGCTGGGAAACCAGATTATCCTCCAGAGAAACAAGCGGTACTGCTTGATACTCCCACATTTTAGCAATTTGTTGTGAATTTTCATGATGAAAATTGTCGGTGATATTAAACCTTAACTTCGGCAATATTTGTGGAATAGATGGAATTTGAGGAAGCAAGAAAAGACCTTAAGCGTGAGTTAGATAAAGGGATTTCTCTTGCTGAACTTCGGGAAAGGATTTTGAAAGGAAGTGTTCAGACTGAAGTCTCCAAGCAACTGAAGACTAGAAAGTATTTCACTGTGGAAAGAATCCAACGAAAGAAAAGGGACACTTCACTTCTTATCAACAAATATTCTTCTAAACCGGATGAAGTGAAAATTTCTCCCTCAACTCGAGCTCCAACAGGTTTAGAACTCTATGCAAAGGGTATAGAAGATCGTGACAGTGGTCATGTTCTGAATAGAAAGCTTTTTAAGTTGGGGGACAAGGAGCTTATGGTCAGTTCTATGAAACCTTTGTTTAACACTGTTTTTCTTTTATGCTGTGTAATGCGCAAGATTCCTCTAAACTGTTTTTCTGGTTTTTGTGCAATTAAGGTACTTGTCACCAATCCTCACGGTAAAACAAAGGTTAACTTCATTACTAATTATGAAGGGCCACTTATTCTTCATTGGGCCTTGTCAAAAATGAATGCTGAGGAATGGCTGGTCAGTGTCAAAATTTATCTTCCCTTGTATTTTTCCTGATCTGCTTAAAGTTAAAATATGAGTTGGAGGTAGTGCATTCAACACATTCTAACCTGTCCTTCAAAACAATTTTTATGATATGCAGGCACCACCCTTAAGTGCAGTACCTGAGGGTTCAGTTTTGCTGAACAATGCATGTGAGACCCCATTTGCTGAGGCTTCTTCTTCTGATTTATTTGTTGAGGTTTCCTCTACTGGTTCATCCCCATTTGCTGAGGCTTCCTCTACTGATCCATTTGTTGAGGTTTCCTCTACTGGTTCATTCTACCAGGTACTAGTTCCCTTCTTTCCTTTCCTTTTTGTGGTTAAGGTGTGCTGGGATTGAAATTTCCTGGAATGCAGAACATATGGTTGAGATGTTGTTTCTTATAGAAGGTGGTTAACCCACTAATTTTGGTTTGATGGAAGCCCATCAACTCTAGAATCTAGATTGAAAAGTGAAAAGGATATCTATTTTAAGGGTAGAACTCATAATTTGCACTTTGTTTTATGTTTCAGACTGTTGAGCTAGAGATTGATAAAACAGAATTCACTGGCTTGTCATTTGTTCTTCTGGCTGATGGGAACTGGATAAAGAATGGCGGCTCTGACTTCCATATTGATTTCATAAGTGAAACTATCAGAATACCTAAGGTCTCTCTCTCTCTCTCTCACACACACACACACACACACACACACACGCAAATGTATTTTATACATATGTCAAGTTGCTGAAAACTCACTTTCATATTTAAGGTTGCTGAGGGTGGAAAAGGTACTGCAAAAGCTTTGCTGGAGAAAATAGTAGAATCGGAGCCTGAAGCCCAAAAGTCCTTTATGCACAGGTCAAGCATTCTTAAAGCTCTTAATATTTTCAAAACGAATGCTATTTTCTGTTATTATTTTGTTTCCTCCCACAGTTTTAGTGCTTACTACATGAAAAGTAAAATTTAAGGGTTGGATAAGCTGTTTCTTCATTGAACTGGTAAAATAATTACTCTCTGTAAAAGGAGATCAATGAGCTATTCTATAGAATTAATAAAATCTCCTAAAGAATCTTTGTTCTACTTGACTAATTTTATAGGTAAATTGAAAAGTTTAAAGATATCTTGGCTTTGTGGCCACTGAATGTTTATATAAAAGTTCTTATTAATGGCTTTACCTATTTTTGTCCAATTCGTGGTGAAGGTTTAGGCAGACTGTGGTAGACTCTACCCTTGGTTTTGCAAATAAGGGACCAAGTTCTATTTTCCTGCAGATTTAATATTGCAGCAGACCTCACAGAGCAAGCTAAAGATGCTGGGGAGTTAGGTCTTGCTGGATTACTTGTGTGGATGAGATTTATGGCTACAAGACAACTCATATGGAATAAGAACTACAATGTGAAGCCACGGTGTGCACCTTCCCAAGATTTTTAAGTTTTTACGACTTTTATATTATGTCTATAAGTTTGCATGAGATACTGACCAAAGCTCTTGCGAATGATCATGTTTAATCTCTATATTGGCATTTACGATGGCAGTGAAATTAGTAAAGCCCAAGACAGGCTTACAGACATGCTGCAGAATTTGTATAGCACTTGCCCCCAGCACAGGGAGATCTTGCGAATGATCATGTCCACTGTTGGACGTGGGGGTGAAGGTGATGTTGGGCAGCGTATCCGGGATGAAATTTTGGTGATCCAGGTAAGTTCGCCCTCCGCAGATTTGCTAGTTCATTTTCATTTGTCAAAGCAGTTGATTTGCTTAGAGTTGTGGTGTTTTGCTTTATGAGACATGCATAAGTATAATTTTTTGTTATTCAGAGAAATAATGACTGCAAGGGTGGGATGATGGAAGAATGGCATCAGAAACTACATAATAACACTAGCCCTGATGATGTGGTGATCTGCCAGGTGAAATGACACATGTAATCTTTTTGATGGTGCTGGGCTGTTTACACTCTACATCTTCATGAATGACTTATTTCCTTACAGGCACTTATTGATTATATACAAAATGATTTTGATATCAATGCTTACTGGAGCACGTTAAATATGAATGGGATAACAAAGGAACGACTGCTGAGTTATGATCGAGCCATTCATTCTGAACCACACTTCAGAAGGGACCAAAAGGAAGGACTTCTACGGGATCTAGGACACTACATGAGAACTTTAAAGGTCAGTTGATTTTCTGAGCATATCTTTAATGACAAATATTAAGTAGTAGAATATGTGGATGGTCTAGACAGGTAATTCAGCTCGAAGACGATGCTGGAATTATGTGTTTATTTTACTGTTTTCTCCATTTGTTTCTGTGTTTTTTCATGGGTGTCATCCTTTTTTTGCAACTAAACGTCTATGATCTACCCTTAGGCAGTTCACTCAGGTGCTGATCTAGAGTCTGCTATAGCAACCTGCATGGGCTATAGTTCTGAGGTAACCCTTATTTCTGCAGGCCTAACCAAATATCTTTTGTTAATGGCACTATACTGAAACTATTTTCTCAGGGCCAAGGCTTCATGGTTGGTGTTAAGATAAATCCCATAAGAGGTCTGCCTTCTGGATTTCCGGTATTCTTCTAAAACCCTCTCTAGAACATTCTGTAACTGCCAAGACACCGTATATGATTATAGAATGATTTAACAGGAACTTCTAAAATATATACTAGATCATGTCGAAGACCAAAAGGTGGAAGCTCTGCTTGATGTGAGTCACTATACCATCTCCCAGTCCTCATTGGCAAATCTTTGAGTTTTAATCTGAGTCAGTATGTTTTTCTTGTTTAACCATGGTCTTTCAGGGCTTACTTGAGGCACGGCAGGAGCTTCGACCTCTCTTGCTTAATTCACACGAACGTCTGAAAGATCTTATATTTCTGGATATTGCTCTTGATTCTACTGTTAGGACCGCAATCGAGAGGGGATATGAAGAACTCGACAATGCTGGACCTGAGGTCTTTAGAAAGAAGCCTTTTCATGTTGCTTACTCATTTCGTCTTTGCTTTAGCTATTAGCTAATGAAATCAAACTCGTCTTTTGGCTCTCTTGCAGAAAATTATGTACTTTATCACTTTAGTTCTTGAAAATCTTGGATTGTCTTCAGATAATAATGAGGATCTCATATACTGCTTGAAGGTACTGCTGCAATTACTTTGTTCCCGCAATTTCTTTTGAACAGCTTCTTCATGAAATTGCTGTGCTCATAGCTTTTGTTCATTGTTTTATGATATTCATTGCAAAATGTAGGTTTACTTTCTGATGTTCTCTTGAAACCATGTTTCTAATCAGTAAGACATGCTTATGGACTATGACATTTAAAGCAGTTACTTCAATAATAACTCTCACTTATACGTTTGCAAAAGTGTAACTATTCTATCAATATCCCTCTATGATATACTGTTTATCATTTTGATTTGTGATGTAGAAAAGAGTGACTCTTTTGGTATCAAGGGGTGGTATAATGCACTGGAAATGGCCAAGAAGAAAGATGATCACTGGGCGCTATATGCAAAGTCATTTCTTGACAGAACAAGACTTGCTCTAGCAAGCAAGGCAGAGCACTACCATCAAATTCTACAGCCTTCTGCTGAATACCTTGGATCCTTGCTCGGAGTTGATGAATGGGCTGTAAGTATTTTCAAAGTATGTTATTGTTATAGCTTAACTTATAATCTGCTTCTCATATGTACGTGTCATCAGGTTAACTTATTTACTGAAGAAATCATCCGGTCTGGATCTGCTGCTTCTTTGTCAGCTCTAGTTAACCGACTCGATCCTGTTCTTCGAAAAGTGGCAAATCTTGGAAGGTATGTAAGATGCCCTTTTAATTAACCAAACATACCTACCATCACAGGATATAGGAAAATAACATTCTAACTCATGTATTTAGCTTCCTATGTTGAAGTTGTTAACTGTTCCCCCTTATCTAGAACTCAGCGTCATTGGCTATTTTCTAATAGTTATAATCAATTGCATCATCCTGATGTTAATACAAGTGACTCTGACAGTTGGCAGGTTATAAGCCCAGTTGAAGTTGTGGGATACGTGGCCGTTGTTGATGAATTGCTTACCGTTCAGAATAGATCTTATGAGAGACCCACTATTTTAGTGGCAAGAAGTGTCAAAGGTGAGGAAGAAATTCCAGATGGTACAGTCGCAGTGTTGACACCTGATATGCCTGATGTTCTTTCTCATGTTTCCGTGCGGGCAAGAAACGGCAAGGTAAAATGTTTTTGTTGATTCATCGCAATTCAAAAGCTTCGCTGTTTTTCCTTTTCTCCTTAATTTTATGACTAGTCCTGATTCCTGAAGTTGGTCATAATGTAATGGTTGGTGTCTGGGTTTTAAACTTGCTCCATTGCAGGTTTGCTTTGCTACGTGCTTTGATCCCAATATTCTTTCAGACCTACAAAGAAATGAAGGAAAGCTATTTCACCTAAAACCAACTTCCGCTGATATTATTTATAGGTTAGTAGAACCTCGATTTCTGTTAGTTGGTGTCAAGAAACTTCTGATGATAAATCCATGTTTTCTTTGTTATTTGTTCCATGATGAACCAGTCAGTTCTGATCTCTCTTTTTGCTGGAAATATGTAAATATGTACTATGTTCAGTATACTTAGTGTAAACTTATCTTTTTCCCTCATTTTGAGTCCTCCAGTGAAACAAAGGAGAGTGACCTGTCTAAAGGAACTTCCCCAACAGCAAAAGTTGATCAGTCCACACCATCCATTAGTTTGGTCAAGAAGCAGTTTGCTGGCAGATATGCTATATCTTCTGAGGAATTCAGCAGTGAAATGGTTAGCATTTCAAGTTACTTCGAAATTAAAACTTTCTTCTTATTTCTCAATCTATTTAATTTTATGAGATACCATCCTGACGACAATTTTAGAAGAGGATTACATTTTTATTATTGTTTTTGCGACCTATTGCTAAATTACCCATTTAATTTAGGTTGGGGCCAAATCACGGAATATTGCATACCTCAAAGGAAAAGTACCTTCTTGGGTTGGAATTCCTACTTCCGTAGCTCTGCCTTTTGGCGTTTTTGAGAGGGTACTTTCAGATAAAGTAAACCAGGTAGGTCATGTCTTTATGTTATCAGTTTTGTTTTACTTGATGTTATGTTATTTTTGCTATTATGTTGCTTTGACATATATTCTCTTATTAGGAATTCCAATTGGTTCTATGTAAGACTATTGTGAGAATTTATTAGCTTGCAATCTTTATGGGATGATTTTAGTTGATATGTATTGTTACTATTTTATTTGCTCATGAATTTTACTTGCATCACAGGCAGTGGCTGACGATATAAAGATGCTTAAGACAAAGTTGGGAAAAGGAGAATTTGGTGTTCTTAGTGATATTCGCCAAACAGTGTTGAAGTTAGTGGCTCCACCACAATTGGTATGACCGTACGACCGAGGTCTTTGTTTTGACATTTAACCAGGGGATTGCCCTTTGTTTTTCACATGCTTTAAAAATGAATAAGTTGAAATCGTCTTTTTGTTCATGTTACGCCACACAAGAACCATATTTTGGGAAGTGTCTGGTCAGCTATTCCTTGGGGTATATGCTCCAAATACCAACTTTTTCAGTAGTGATAGATTGCACACTTATTCCAAACGACCAAGATGCAACATAATGTTAATGTGCTTGCTAGTGTCATAAATTATTGCTGGTCTTAGGGTGAGGCCATGAGGGATAGTAATTCTGTGCATGGTCTGCTGCAACTAATTTCCTAGAAAGATGTAAATTTTTATTTACCATTAGATGTTCACATGCATTGTGTGTGTGTGTGGGTGGTTAGACATTATATGCTGATAGCACTTAAAATCTCCTGTGAAGGTAATTTCATTTAATAATAGGAGAGTTTATATAACTCCCCAAGTTTCCTGTGATTAATTTTTTAGAATTCAATGGTGACTCGAGCAATACTGCAGGTGAAAGAGCTAAAGGAGAAAATGAAGAGTTCCAGCATGCCTTGGCCTGGTGATGAAGGTGAACACCGCTGGGAACAGGCATGGATTGCTATAAAAAAGGTCTGAAATTTTTCTCTTTTAAAGAGGAAGATGTATTCCGCACAATGTTTCTTTCTTTTGTTGGTGCAACTATTATGTTTTTTAAGTGATTGTCTTGATCTTGATTCACTCTTTACTAGTACTTTGCAATTCTATTAGTTATTATTTTAGGTTTAGTTACATATACCCATGCCCAAAGCAAGGTATGCATCATTCCAATTTGAAACTAATATGGTTTCATATTTACCTTTTATTCTTATGCCTATAGTCACGTGGGATGTATATTCTTGAATCCATCTTTGTATAGCTTCGCTCAGTAGCTCTCTTGTTCAGGTGTGGGCTTCAAAATGGAATGAAAGAGCATATTTCAGCACCCGGAAAGTAAAGTTAGATCACGACTATCTTTGTATGGCCGTCCTGGTTCAAGAAATAATAAGTGCTGACTATGCATTTGTCATCCATACTACAAATCCATCCACTGGAGACTCATCAGAGATATATGCTGAGGTTTGTTTACCAAGGCTACTTTGTCATCATTGGTTTCATTTTTCGCCAAGGATAAATTTGTTCTCCATTATGTAGGTGGTAAGAGGCCTTGGGGAGACTCTTGTGGGAGCTTATCCAGGCCGTGCGCTGAGCTTCACGGCAAAGAAAAATGACCTCAACCATCCCTATGTATGTCTATGCTATGATGCTTATTAAGTTGCATGGATCTTTTGTGCTCACTGTAACATTCCATCCTCACTATTCATGTATAGGTGTTGGGCTACCCGAGCAAACCAATTGGTCTTTTCATAAGACAGTCCATTATTTTCCGCTCAGATTCTAATGGGGAGGATTTAGAAGGTTATGCCGGTGCCGGCCTTTATGATAGGTTAGTAGTACCTCTTTGGTTTTAATTTATTTTGTATGAATCCCCATTTCAGATATCAATAATCAAGTGTTAATGCAGTGTACCCATGGATGAAGAAGAGGAGGTGGTGCTCGATTACACATCTGATCCACTGATCATGGATTCAAATTTCCGGCAATCTATCCTTTCCAGCATTGCCCGTGCTGGGAGTGCAATTGAGGAGCTCTACGGCTCTCCACAAGACATTGAAGGAGTTGTCAAGGATGGAAAGATTTATGTTGTCCAAACTAGACCACAAATGTGATCAAGTAGTTGTTCATTTGGCTTTCAGGTAAAGAATAAAAGTCTGCATATTAGTGGTGTATGATAAACCTTGATATTACCTACATCACCAGATGTAAAACATTGATTCCTTGATCGCATTGGTGTTCTTGTTCTTGCTGAACAGCTTATGTAAAGCAAGACATATATAATATATATACACACATACTTATAAAAGGACTGTTATATATACATTACTGAATGGTGATATGGAATAATATTTTTGAAGGCTTTGCTTGATTAATTAATCAGTTGGTGTTGTATTAAGTTGTTTGAATAATATTTTTGAAAGCTTAGCTTAATTTAGTTGTTTGTTCTCTTGGAGGGAACTAAGAAGGGACCACCACCACCATGAGTTTGTTGGTGGTTATCCCAGACAAGGAAGCACCAACTAATACTCTTATTTTTACCAACTGGTTATGAATTTAAAGAGTCACTATCCCCAAACAACCACTGGCTTCTCTTGTGATTTTCTTCAACTCATTATATATATGTACATATATAATTTCAAATTATTAACAATATCCTGCCAGCTATGAATAACAACAGCCATATTAAGGAAACTATAAGTAATTTCAGAACGATCTAGAAAAAGCCGCCGCCTCTTGATTTTAATTAACCTGTCACGTGCTATGCAATGATTCACGCTTTAACCGACAAACAAATCACATGCTGATGTAATAATCACAATAATACGGAGGGAAAAATTTGAAATTCAATTTCTTACCAATTACAATGAGGGTAATAACGTCATTTTGGTCATTGTTTGTTAGAGCTTTGAAAGTGACTGTTGCTGGCCATTTGATTCCACTCTACCCTCTGGAGCTTGCTTGCTTGCTTGCTCTATAAAGAGTCTCCGAGTCACCCCACATTCTTCACTCCGGTCACCGTCCGAAACCCTCATCTTTCTTCTCTAACACGCCCTCTTCTTTTCTCCAACGCCAAGTCTCTTCTCTTTGTCTCGTTTCGCTCTCGAAGACTTCTACCTCCCCATTGGTCCTGGTCGAGATCGTCTCTGCTTCCCAATTTTCAAAGCCGATTTCAGCTGGAATCCGTGAATGGGTTCCTTCTTCCTCGAAAATCAGGTCAGATCTCATCCCAGAACCATGGTTTTCTCCCTAGATCTGTGATTCTCTTGGTTTTAAGGGTTTTCTTGAATCCATTCCTTTGATTCCTGGTTTTATGTTTGGTTTTCTTGAAATGATTCGATTCAATGTGTGTGTGTGTGTGTGTTTTTTTCCACGAATCGGGATGTTCATCTTGGAAGTTTTATAATGATCTGTGTGATTTCTTTAGGAGAATGAGTGGGTTTAGGGTTTGATCGAGAGTGGGAGGAGACATGAAGCGGAGGAGCTCTCACTGTCGATGGATCAGAAAAGTCTTGGCGTTGCTCTTGCTGAGCTTCTGCACGGCGAGTTTGGTTCTAATGCAAGCGAATTACAGCCATATAACGATACTGAGTTCCTTAGTTTCGCATGAGGCGGTTGATCAGAAGCCAAAGATCGCCTTCCTTTTCATTGCGCGGAACCGGCTTCCGCTGGACTTGGTCTGGGATGCCTTCTTCAAGGTTGAACCATCCTCACCTCTCTTTTTGTTATTTATCTACATTTTTTCTTCTATTATTCTTAGAAATTTGATTTGTTAACGGAGCATTGAATACTTGTAGGGAGAGAAGGAGGGTAGGTTTTCAATTTATGTACATTCGAGGCCTGGCTTTCTATTCAATAAAGACACAACAAGGTCTGCTTACTTTTATGGCCGTCAGGTCAACAACAGTATACAGGTTCGTGATTTTATCATTTTAACTTATGTAGTATCTTAACCGGAGAATCAACCCTCAACTTATTAGACATCAATCATGAATATTGTCTATCATGCGCACACATGTGTTTTCCTTGATCATGAATCTTTGTTTCGTTCTGGCATTTTTTTTTTTTTAAAGTAATTGTGGATAGCCCACCATTTATTATTAGACAGTTATCATTTTGTGTGTGTGTGTGTGTATGTGACTATTTGAATATTTGGAGAGTGGCAGTAATTTAGTCAATTTGTGTGCTCTTTATTACTTTTTCATGATTTGGTGTATTTTGTACTTCAACTAATTGCTGATGAATGCTTAGGGTATAATATTTTGCATTGTATAACTAACATGTCCTTTTAAACCAATTTTGATCTCTGCTTAGGTGGACTGGGGCGAATCAAGCATGATTGAAGCGGAGCGTATTTTGCTTAGAAATGCACTCAAGGATCCATTTAATGAGAGATTTGCTTTTGTATCTGATAGGTTTGATGTGTCTATCAAAAACATCATATGTTTTGTTCTTCCCTTTCAATAATCATGCTTAACCATTCAGATTATTAATTGAAGTTCCATGTTTTCCATTAAGTTTCAGTTGCATGGCTTAATTATTTGCAATTTGTTGTGGACTTCAGTGAGTGCAAATATTTTATTTGTTAAAATTTTTAGAAATGTCTTGAAGAATCGTGAAACTTCTTAGTCAGTGTAGTTATGTTTTTTAAGACTTGTCTATTATACCATATGTTTATTTTTAGTGACCTAATTCTCAAAATATTAAATGAATTGTGTATTTTTCACTTTTGCGTCTTGTCTTTTGGAGTTTCTTGATCACGAGCAACTATGAAATATTTAGTATTTAGACATTAGGCATTAATTATTGTTGACTAATGTTACTTCTTTACTCTTGCAGTTGCATACCACTATATAATTTCAGTTATATATATGACTACATAATGTCAACATCAACAAGCTACCTGGACAGGTATTCAGCATATTTTATTTTTGCACAGTTAATTCTTCTTTATCATTTGCTTTCTTTTGCCTTTTTATATAATACTGAGGGTTTCAATTAATAATTTATTTGACCTCATCGATATCTAAAAATGACCCCCCGCACTTACATTTGACCTCTTACGATTTAAAAGAAAGATGGATTAGGGAATTTTGAGGATCACGGGCTAAAACTAAAACAAAAATTATGTTTATAAACTGATGATTGAACTATTGTGAGGTAGCGGGACAAATAAAAGCATTTTACCCTATCCAACAAGGTTTATGTTTGGTTGTTAGGTTAGCCTCGTAACCCAGGGTTGCCACAAAGTTCCAGTCAAACATCCAAGGTTAGCCCACTGATCTTTTTCTATAAGATTTAATTAATTTAATTAGTTAAATTTATATAATTTTTTTTTTTCTGAATTTATAATTTTAATAAACAACTATTGTCAAATAGAAAATTAAAATTCTAATCTAAAAATATTTATTTTAATTAGTATTAATTAATTGAAGTTAGGTCAAGTCGATATCAAAGTTTTCCTCCAAAACGATTTCAAATTTTCAAATCTTAACCCTAATATCTTTTAACATTCAACCAATCCACCCTTAAGGCTTAGGTAGATGTTGTGGGATAAATAATAACAAAAGGATACCAGTTACCTCTACTAGAAACCAATAGGAATAAAATGTTAACTGTGGGATGCTCCCTGTTGTGATGCCAAATATTAATTTCTGAAAATACCCTCATTAAAAGTGAAATTATTTATTATTTGGCAGGGTAAGTTGTGTGAGGTATAGATAATTTGTATACAAGAGACTTGCCCATGAAAATATTCGCAAACTTATATATGTGAAGTGTGAACAAATATTAATGGAATGGTCTATGCAAGTCTAGGTGGTTCCAAATTGCATGCTCTCACCAAATGTTCAGGACAATATACTGATTCTAAGTAGAGGTATAATGTTCTCTAACATCTGTGCGTCTAAGAGCATATATGAACATGTGATTTAGAAAATCTGAGGTATTCCTGGATCAAGAAAGATCTATCAAATAATTGCAGGTTGAAGGTCTCAATTTCTTCATGCTCATAAATGGATGGGTTCTTCATTTCATTTTGTCCGTGTGATGAAAGAATTAACTATAAATGAAAGGATTCATATAATTTGATTACTTGAAAATGGATTTTTGTTCTGTGAAGTTGATGGGCTTCATCTTTCACATGTCCCAATTCAGTATGATAATATAATCCGCAACATCTATATATGTTGATGTTCACTTGCTCATTCAGTAGGCTATGACTCTTGTAAGGTTTCTTATGTAAAAAAAAAAAAAAAATCTTAATTGTGACATTTTAATGATTATAGGTTTCATAAGGCTTCTAGTTTGAGATTGATGGGATTAGGTCAAATTTAGGGGTTAACCCAAAGCTAAGTTTGAGTAAATATGGACTAACTCTGTTTGGTTCCTGTTGCTTGCTGTATTTGATTCGTTCTTTGAGTGCCAAATCATGTTCATTGGTAATTTTATTAATAGATTATGGGAAAAATAATATATGGAGGAACCTGGTTCTATTTGATTTGATTTTGTTACAAGAATAAGGTATTATGTGAGTTAAATTGTTAATGATAAGGCTATGGATTAATTTAGATCTACCACTCATCAAAGTATCATGCTCCATTTGGTTGATCATGGGTATTCAAAATATTAATATGTAACTATTATGCATCTCAAATGGCACTGGAGTTAAATTGGTTCTTCATGCATGTACTTATTGTTGTGGTTACTTTAGATGAATGCCTTGTATACTAAGGCATTGTCTCCACATGCTTTTTATGATTTGGTTCTCAAACTATTTTTTATTACATCACACTCAAGTAGAATTGCTATATGAAATGTCTGGATGGATGTGAAATTGGTCGCTAGGTTCTAATAGCATGTGGTATGCTGGAAGCAGTTTTGCTGATACAAAAGAAGGTCGTTATAATCCAAAAATGCATCCTATAATTCCTGTACATAATTGGAGAAAAGGGTCTCAGGTAACCATTTCCTTCAAATTTCAACTTTCATACGGTGTAGAGAAGTCTTTGATATTCTTGAATCCTACTTACTCAATAGTGTATTTGACTATTCTTCTAGTGGGCTGTTTTAGTCAGAAAGCATGCTAAAACTATGGTCAATGATGACATAGTCTTCCCTGAATTTCAGAAGCACTGCAGAGTAAGTGTTGTTTCATGATTTTAAGATGCTTTTAAAATTTATTTTATTGAGCCATTTACCTGAAAAAATAAAATTTGTTTTATTTATTTTAGAAACTTTGAAATGTACAGTTATGTTTGAATTTGATGACTGGCATGTATTTAAATGTGGTCTGTGGCCTATACCCAAGCTAATGTTGGCTTTATCTTGATTGACCATTGGTCTAATGACCATTTGTTTCTAAATTTTGACAGAGGAGAGCACTACCAGAGTTTTGGCGGGATCAACCTATAGTAAGTATTCATTTTCATTAAATTACTCAAATTAAACCTAGTCTGTTGTTCAGTACATCCATATAACTTAGAAGTTATGATTTTGTACATTATTTGAGTTAGATAAATTTTAAGTTAAACTATACTGATAATTTTCATTAGACTATATGTGTAATATATATAGTTACCAAGTGTTGAGCATTGGGTATATATTCACATTAAAAATTGTTCTTACTTAGGACCACTGCAAGCATATATAAATATATATAATTATTTTTCTTAATAAATTTCACTTATATATTGTGTGAGGTTACATAAAAAATATTTGTCTTTTGGTTGTGAAAATAAATATGAAAACAGGTGCTTATCCTATTTGTAACAAACATGTTTTTTTTTGTTTACCCAAAATTTGTTTTCTAAGACGTTCATGTCAGGTCTTTTAGGAATACAATAAAAAATGAGTTTTTAAAAAATTAATTGTATGTTTAGTTACTTTGGACATTTATTGTAATTCTCATCTGTATTTTTGTACAATTTAGATTTACATAAGTACATTTGAGAAAGTAGAGTTTTATTTATTTATTTATTTTATTTTTTTTAGCAGTTAAAAGTAGATTGTACCCTACAAAATTGTTGCATGTAGATCATTCTTTCTTATGGCTTGTTTTTAAGATTTTTGAGAATGACTTAGGTGAAGTTAGATAGATGTAGTTAGTGTAGTTCACCATTAATATTGTGACATGTGTCCCAAAATATATAAAAATATAATAACTTTCCTATAATGACCTCACCTTTTTTTTTAAATTACTTTATCTCATGCCACGTGTCAAACATCCAATGGTGAACTACACTAACTACACCTATCTAACTTTACCTAAGTCATTCCCAAGATTTTTAGTATAAATTTATATTCACAAAAGTTATAAGTTTTGATTCTAATGTAAGGTTCCCATTTGCAGCCCGCAAACGGGTGGAAAGAGCATAACTGCATACCAGATGAACATTATGTACAGACTCTACTTGCGGTAAGTAGTTTTTTTGGAAAACTGTACAATTATGTGCAGCTCATGCATTAAACATTTATTTATCAAATTTAGCATTATAATTGTATATGTACAGTTTGCCATAATTTTATATGATATTTGTTTATTATATGTTCAAAGCTAACTCACTTTTGCAAATGGATGGGTTGAGTGCTCGAGGGGTTATTATTTGTATAGACCAATAAATCAGGGCTTACCTGCCTGTTTGATATATACTGTTAAGTTACCATGTTTTCTACTTCTCATAATGCAGTCGCTTTTAATTTATCAGTTCTTTTTTTCCCCCACAGCCTGATTTTGTCTGATGTTCTTCTAATCAGCAAAGAGGACTTGAAGAGGAAATAACTCGAAGACCCTTGACCCATACTTCATGGGATTTATCATCTTCAAGAGACAAGGAAAGGCGCGGATGGCATCCAGTGACATACAAGCTTTCAGATGCTACTCCTACTCTTATGGAAACTATCAAGGTGTGGTTAACTTATGGCGTTAAATAATGTAAAGGTTTAATAAATAATTATTCACAAAATAGCATTACTTCTATGAATATGTAGGCTCTTTCAGTCGATTGAATCTAAAAAGTATTTTTATTTTTCTGTCACAAATAGTTTCATGGGTGACCAATAATTAGTTCGCCATTGTATAAGAACTGAAGGAAATCTCTCCCTGCAAAATAGATAGTTGTTTGTGTGCAGGCTCCTACTGACAAAGCACTAAGAAGTAAGAACCCTGTGTCCTTCAGGTTTAGCAGGATTTTCCAAGTAGTATGGCTTCCTTTGTGGTTTACTGACCATCTGTCATCAGTTTTAAAAGTGACGGATCTATATTGATAGACAAAGGAAATATGTGGTTTAGAAGGGTTTCCTTAGTAATTTTCCAACCTTTCAGTTGCTGTGGATTGCAGCTGAGAAATTGATGGCCTTTGTATTGAGTTCTGAAGACCAACGAACGAGAAGGAGCCAATAAGTTGTTTCTTCCTTTGCTTTCTTACCTTTGTATTGCAAATGATTAAAGAGCGAAGATGCTTTGTAGCTTTAACGTGGTTCTTTAATTTTTAACCTCAGTTCTGTTGGGAGGTTGAGGCAGCCGACAAAATGTTTAAGTTAGATTTTTTTTGGTTATGGTTATATTTGGGAGTGATTTTTCGGTGAATGCAGTTTGTTAGTACTGTTGATTATTGTTGTGGCATGATCTTGATAGCAAGTTTCATATTTACCATCCACCACAGACATGACACTGGTTACAATACCTACAGAATAATAATATGGTAAAACTTTTTGGAATGTTTAAGTTGTAATAACTAATACTGTGTCTACAATGTATTGATGATGAACAGGGCATTGATAACATATACTTTGAGACAGAATATAGGAGAGAATGGTGTACAAAACGGGAGCAACCAGCCCCATGCTTCTTATTTGCTAGGAAATTTACTCGAGCTGCTGCACTTAGGTTGCTTAATTTGGTAAGTAGCATATGTACCGTGATTTAGTAGTGGTTTGCAATGCCAATCCATGGTATCATTTATTAATTTTTTTTTTTTTTCTTTCCTTGGCAGTCCATGCTTGCGCTTAATTGACCCATCCAGCTCCAATTACGCCGCTAGAGCAAAATGAAGATAGTTCTCTCACTCTCATCAGAGAAGCCACAAGAAATATGTCAATGCAAATGATGTGTTGTATGTGTGTTTTATTATTATTATTATTATTTGTAGTTGTAAACTCAAACCATAGGGTGAGGGTGCATCCATACTGCTGCTTGAGCTGCGAGAGCCACGAAGCATATGACTGGTAAAACAGCCACAGCCATGCTTCGCAATATAGGAGCTCAGATGAGTCAAAGAGCACTAAACTAAGTTATATCCTAAAAAAAAAAATAGAATAAAATCAAATTCAAACAGCATGTTGAGACGTGTCACAAAAAGGTAAGGTAGTGGTGGAGTAGCTTAGGGGTCAAGGGGCCAAATTAGCTTAGGCTTAGAAGAGGGAGGGGCAGGTAAATTAGGGGTGTGATAAAGCTATCGAATGCGGTTAGAGTAGATTAGGATACAGTAGGTTAGAATTAGGGTATACATTAGGGGTGGTAGAGCAGTGGAATGTGGTTAGGGTAGATTAGAATTAGGGTATACATTAGGGACGGTAGAGCAGTAGGATGCGGTTAGGGTAGATTAGGATTAGAGGTGGGAGGGTGCAAGGTCAGGTCTTACTCCTTACCCCGAATAAGTTAACCCTACCGCCACCTCTATTCCTATAACTCTAACCCAAGCATACCCCCACCTCCTACCTCTACCTTCTCTCTACCTCCTACCTCCCCCTCTACCTTCTTCTTGACTATTCCTATAGCTCTAGCCTAACCTGCCCCTAACTCTAACCTCCCTACCCCTACAACTCTAACCCATTCTAATACCTCTAACCTACCTACCCCCTTTAACTCTACCCTGTTCTACTACCCCTAACCCAACCTACCCCTATAACTATACCCTGATCTAATCAACTCAATTACCGCCCTCTACCGAACTCTACCCACACTCTATGCTAATTTACTTCTAATGTACATCTAGCTAATCTACAACTAACTTTACTCCTTAACCCATAATCTACCCTTCCCTCAAATCTGTTCCTAAAACTAATTTACTTTAATTAACTACATCTACATCTACCCTATCTTTATCCGTAGTCTTTCATAACTCCGCTTCTACCTCGATTTTACACCTAATCTATCATAACTCCACTCTCTATACCTTTTCCACCCTACTCATCATCTATACAAACCTTACCTTACATATAATATCTTTACATATTACCCTTACTCTTGACCAATCTTGCACTTGATACACTACTGCTCCTAGACTACCATAACCAACCATTATCTATATAACATATCACAGTGTCCTGAATAACAATGAAATTATTCGAATAACACTCAATTTCTTTACTTTAATTATATTTTAGATGCCAACAACCCCGACAATTTTAACATTTTAAACAAAAATAAAATGAATTTTTACATTTTTCTTTATATAAGATCTTTTTGTAATGGATATCATTAAATATTTAATACAACTAATTTTAATAAATAAATCATGAGTTGATATATATATATATATATATATATATATAAGATTTTAATGGAGGAATCATAAATTCCTTTTACTAAAAAATCAAAAGCATTCTCATATTTTATATTATATACAATATATCCAATCTACTCATTACAAAAGAAATTTTATCTAAACAACAAAATAAAAATAAAAAAAAGTTAAAAACAAATCATTTTAACAAAAGTTAAAACATCAAAAAATTATCTTAGGGGGGCAAGTAAAATAAAATTAAAGGAGGCAAGTGTGTCACTATTATATTTCATGTCACCCTGGATTTAGCATAAATGTAACGCATATAAGGCTGGCTCTAACATTGAATAAGAAAAATACCACGAGACAATATGATATTTATAATATGCCTTCAAAAAATTCTTATCTTTATTTTACTTCTACATGTACAAGATGTGACTCTGTTTTAACAAAACATGGTTCACCCACTTTTATCCCAAATAAATAAATACATAAATAAAAAAACAAAAAAAGAACGAGAAAAATCTTACCTCAGTCGAGGGGCTTTACCCTTAAAGTGGGGGCTAGGCTTTCACCATGTTCAATTCATGGCAACTTAAGTAGCAACAATTTAGCAGTCTCACCAAATACTTGCGCTTGAAACTAATTATTATTGGCAAATGGCAAACTCTGCAGTAAGTTTGGGAACATAAATCCCAGCGTATGATTCACTGCCTATGGAAAAAATGGATTCTCAAGAAATTCATGATGTTGTTCAAACTTCAAACCACAGCTCCAAAAATAATTTAGAAAGGAAAAATTGAGACTGAGGAACATTCTATGAAAACACGAATCCATAAAATATAACATATACTTGTTTAGGTTAAAAGATAAAAAATTGGGTTTAAGAGAATATTTTTAAAAATATTGGTTTAGTAGGAAAACCTTTATTTCAGCTAACTAAACTTTTACCCAATTAATACTAATAAAATTAAAATTTTGAAAGTAAAATTTTACTTTTTTTAAGTAATAATTATATAAATATATATAGCATTAATAAATTTGTAACATTAATTATTAGATAAATTTATTTAAAAAATTCAAATTTAAAAAAATATATATATGTTAAAATTTATCCCAAGTATTACTCCCCCAACCAGACATGGTGTAAAAATGTTTCACCGATTATAAAACCAAACATGTCAATTTGCCTTCTCATGGCTCATATTGCCTAAAATACCTTCAGCCGAAGCAGATGTGTATTAGCAGCAGTCTTTGGACGCCTAGTGTGATAATCTGATTTGTTAATGGAGTATGACAATCCAACACCAACAGGAGTCCGAATAAATGACATTCCTAAATTATAGAACACAACCACCTCATCAGCAAGTGCAAAAGAATAGCATCTTATCAGCTCGTACAACATACCAATTGAAAAATAGAATAGTAAGTACCTTAAACCTTCTACAAGTATTGAAATGCAACTTCAGTATGCTCTCCCCAGCTTGCCCTTTTCAAAATTAAATGAGCCTGACATACCAATTAGAACTTTTACTAAATGATACAGAGTATAACAGAATTCAATAAGCAGGTTTCCATCAACAGATACATGCCCAACAGTCATCATGACTACATTTTCATTCAAGCAAGAAAGACATTTAATAAGGAAAAATCTTGCAATCAAAATGTATTACCTCTTCACACATCCAACATACTCGGACAAATTGTACAATAAGTAAATGAACAAGTATCCACCGTCAACAGAGACTAGTTAAAGAATCATTAAGAGGCTATAATTCATTCAAAGAAAACAGATGAACACACTGAACTAAACATAAACCATATTTAGGCCACAATTTACACAAGAGATCACAATAACAATAAGTAAACATCATCAACTGACGAGCATATATATATATATATATATATATATATATATATATAGCTCGTCAGTTGATGAATTCTGCAATGCAACATGAGTATTGAGATAATGCAGTGAACATAAAATAATAAAATAAAATCCAGCCAATGACTACTGAATATATAAATCTAGGAAGCATAGACAATGAGCAAAAGAGCATTGGAAATCCAAGTTTAAGAAAGAGTACAAAAAAATCAAAATACAAGAATACAACACATAATAACTAAGGACTTCACTTCCCCTGATAATGTCAAACTCATCAATCCAACAAAACCCTAGAGTTCTCACAAACCCTAATTTGATACTAACCAAAATCAGTCTACATCAGCGTTATCGCCACAAGGCCTTGTCATCAAACCCTAGAATCCACAATTTACTCTCAGAAAAACCCACTTACCAGGAAGGGGCTTCCCTTACCAAGACCATAGCAAGAACCGACCCAAGCCCTAATTCCATGACAAAATCAAAGCATATATCAGAATGGAATTCAAGAAAAGATGAATTACCCTCACCACTCTGTGCCATCTCTAATAACACCACCCACTCAAAAATACAGAGAGAACCTTGCCGAAAAAGAAACTTGATTAATCAAAACTCTTTTCATCCTTAAAAGAAAGTTGAGAGTGATCAAGATCACAAAAGGATTTGAAGCATGACTTCACTGAATGGTAAAGAGAAAGGAACTATAAGAAGATATGAGCGGCAGAAGGAATGAAAGATGAAACAGAGCTATCACTGAGATCCACGCATCGGAGATAAAACCCTAAAGAAAATCAAAGATTCAAAGAAAGCGATCGTTCATCCGTGTACCTTGATGGTTTCCATCGATTAGAGCTTTGCGAGTCTTCACGGAGGACCGATCCCAACCCTACCCATCCATGAAGAAGTGGATCGCCATTCCCGTTGGAGAAGGCGCTGAATCCCTTCTTCTCTCTCTTTTCCCTCTTTTTTTTCTGTTTTTTGGGGGGGATTTTTTCTCGTGAGGTCTGAGGTATATAAGGAGAAGGAATGGCGGTGGATTTATCTAACGGCTTTCCATGCATCATCGTGCCTTGAGATAAGTTCTAACCGAATATCATTTCAAATTTTGAATTGACGTCTAGGGTATGGCGGTGGATTTGGTTTCTATAATCCAACGGCCTTCCTTGCATCATTGTGCCTCGAGATAAGTTTTTATTGAGTATAATTCAAATTTAGAATTTCAAAAGCTCCACGAAAATCAAATAAAATTACAGTGAAATTATTTCTTCTTCTCGAAGTGTATTACTATTATTACATTGCCATACAAATAATAAAAATGCCTCGAAATAAAATGGATAGTTTCATTATATCTATATATATATATATATATATAATTGTGATTGCAAAGTGCAAACCGGGAAATAAGTATAAGTAGTAGAACAACTCCTGGTAAGGGAGAGACAATTTACAACTGTTTTGAGGATGACTTGGGTTTTGTTTGGTCTTTATGAGACATTCTAATTGCATTCAGTCTGCTTTGATTATGACTTGAACAACAGAGCTAATGATGAGCTTCCAAACAATAAACCCTTTCAAGGGAGAAAGGAACTTCCCAAAAACCAGGCTTTAATTGTGATGGCACAGCATCATTAGTATTATTACTCGTTCCAGTCGCTTGGATAAATTAATTTTTTGTTAACTCTATACTTTAATTTAGTTAAGGTCTGTGTAGGACCCTAACATCTTAATTAATTATCAACAACTAAATCATGCGCATTAAAGTTTGTAGTAACATGCATATATGTCTCAGCTAATTATCCATCAACCATGTCCGTCTAACATTTCCAACAACAACTCACTATTATTGTGTTCCTGAATGAACTATATATATATATATATCCTCTCACTGATTGCTTCTAAGAGGCACCAGTTATTACTACATTCCCTGTTTTTTGATAGCTTCATTTATCACCGGTGGATTGTAATCTCTTTTATCTTCTATTACTATTTGCTACGTAATTATCTTATCTCTTAATAATCTTTTTTTTTTTTTTTAAACTATGTGTGGTTTCACGTGGATTAATTGCCACATGAATCCTCCTCCTAAAATTCACATATTGCTATAAATTTGAAAATAAATTGTTTAATTGCTAAAATTTAATAACACCCTGACAAAGCCTCAACTCCATTACACATGATTCAAAAGTAATTTAATTTATTAATAATTAGCATCTAATTTGCTACAATTGGTATTACTAGAAATGGTCCAATAGAGGTGGTGAAGGGGTGATGGAATGATGCATCCTCATGGTATGTATGCAAATATATAGTAAGATAGGGTGGTCACATGAATAGAGGTTGGAGCTCATGATGTTGCTAATGCACGCCAGTATGACGGTGCATGAAACCAGGCCAGCAACATGATAAGGCACTGTGCTGATGATAGAGATAGATATAGATAGATAGAGCCAGCTAAAGAACACAGCGTGATGGTGTGTAGTAGTGTTAAGAAGCAATGCCTTTTGAGCTGGTTGAGTACACTTGTTCATTTTGTTACAAATGACTATTTTTTATCTTCAGGCCTTGTCTCCTGCTTTTCTCATCCCTGTTTTTTTTTTATAAATATTTTTTATAACCCATTTTGCATCTAATCCTTCATTGTTTGCTTTGTCATCATGTTCAACAAAACAGAATCATAGCACCTCAGTGAATGTATATTTTATGAATAACTAGACATCCTAGATATGAATTATTATATTGTTTTGAGGTTTCATCAATAGCACTTCATATTCTTTGAATTTAGCTGGAGAGACAAAGGGACAAGAAGTTGATACTTGATAGTAAGGATTAAGGAACTAGTAAGTAAGAGTTCTATTTTTGTGTTTCTTAAATCATCACATTCCCTTTGATTCTTTCCACTGTTTTCATTTTTCTTAAATTATCAAGCTCTCTTCTTTTTATGTGGTCTTGGAGGCACCAGTGGTGGTGGCCTGGGAGACTCCTCTAAATATTTCTTGTTGGAAAGCATGCATTGCAAAGCACTTTTCATGATAAAAAGAGATTCAAAAATATCACTACTTGTCTCTTTCTTACTTCTATTAATTTTTCTTTTATTTTTTGATTCAAGTCCATAAAAGGTATAGTAAAACAGAACTTAGGCATGGTTACACTAATTATAAGTGTGTGCTAAAGGACAATCAATAAGTCATAAATTTGAACCAGAGTTGGTCAAGTGAGAAAGTTAAGTTTGTAGCTTCTGGTGAAATTAAAGGGACACAATGATCAACTCTGAAGGAAAACTCCAGCTTTTGTCTCCTGTTGCCTTTTTCCAACTTTATTTACCTTTAGATTTTTTTTTTTTTCTGATTTGAAAGAGCAAGGTACAATTAGAAGATCACACTAGATGGCAAGTTAATTAATTCTGAAGCTTTACATATTAATTTTTTTTTAATTGTCAATTAAATCATAAATAACATCACTAGTTTTATTTCTGCTGCACTGATCTCAGTGATAGCTCTGTTTCATCCTTCAGTCCTTCAACCACTCATTTCTTCTTAAGAGTCTCTTTCTCTTAAGATTCAGTGAAGTCATGTTTCAAATTCTTTTTGAGATGTTGATCAATCTCAACTTTCTTTAGGTGATCCTAAGCCAAGAAAGCAAGTAAGCATGCCTTGCTGTCCTTTTATGGATCAGAAGAGAATTGATAAACAAAGTTACCTGTTCTGGCATTATCTGTTCAGCAAGGCTCTCTCTGTATTTTGAGTGGCTAGTGTTATTACAAATGTCATAGTTTGAGCCTAAAGAGTGAGGGTGAGGCACTGAGGGCAATTCACTCCCACTTCTGAGTAGAGATCAGTAAAACTAGTTGTCCTTCTGAACAAGTAATTATTCATTTTCACACTGATCATGGAACAGGAACCATCAGCATCACCATCCTCGCCCACCTAAGCAATTAATGTGGCTTAATGTTCAGCAATCTTTCCATTTCTCTGACCCATACTAAGTGTTTCAGACACATATCATTCAGACAGTGCTGGTACTGCTTACATTGAAAAAGTTGAAAGAGGAATTAACCCAGAGTTGAATTCATTTTGAATGTTACTGCTTTAATTTTCCAGCATTTTATACTGTGTTTATGGTTCCCATCTTTTCTGACTGTAGGATACCATCTGCAGTAAATGTATCTCATTTACAGATATGGCATTGACTCTAAGAGAACATGTATATCAGCAACTAGCTGTTGGATCTTGATTCTTGTCTTAGTAGTAATTCAGCTGAACATCATATCATGATCATTCATCTGTTGTAATTTTTTTTTTTTTTTTTGAAATAAATGTGGATAAACCACATATTTATTGAGAAGGAAAGAAACAGTACATAACCAAGCCTCTCACCACACCAGCATCTGTTGTAAATTTACTTTAATCTTGCTGTTTTTGTTTTGATATTATCTCTGTGCACATTAAAGAAATCAACAAATTGGAGGAAGGTATATTCTTAATTATTAAATAGAAAAACAAAGTCTAGAGTATGCACTATGCAAGCATAAACAACAGAGGGGTCCTGTGTGATCAATCCTGGTGAACAGATGACCAACAAATACAAAGGAATGAATTGTTTGTTTGTGTAAATATTATACTTTGTAGACTTTTTTGGGTGGGATTAGAATATATTCCTGATTTTTTTTTCTCCTTTTATTGATATATATTGGGAAAAGCATTGATTCCATTGAGATATTGTTAAGCATTCGCTATGGATTAGACTTTTTTTTTATTACGTAGAAATATTGTAAGTCCTCTCGCTCTATCTCTTTCTTTTAGAATACTGAGCAGGCAGTGACCAGTAAGTGTGCTTTATGGCAAAGAAATAGAAGATAAATGGAGAAGATTAAAGAGAGAGAGAGAGGAGGAAGTGGCAAGCATCATTGACGCCAAAACCCATTAAAAAGAAAGAGAGAAATGTCCCTACCTCTTGGACAAAACACATGTGGAAATTATAAGGAATAACTAAACTACATGGATAACAATAATAAGATACATTTTTATTTTTTTACGTTTTTCTCTTCTTCATGTTTGTCCTTTGTTTGAGTCCAGCTTCTATTCTACATATATTTGGCAGCATTCAACTTCACTTTTGTATTACATTACCAAATTTGAGATTCAGATATATAAACTGTGTATCTAATATATACATAAGAGAATTAAAAGTGAATGAGCTTTGGTTAATTTGTGGTTTGTTATTCAAGAACACTTCACCAAAATAACTGACAGGAGAGAACATCTAGGGAAGTGTTAAAGAGAGGAGTGCAGGAAGAGCAGGGTTTAATTCCTCTCTTCAAAGACCAAAAGAAGTGAAACTGAGAACCAGAAGGACATGCAGATATAATACACAAAGATAAAAAGAAAGAAAGAAAGAGAAGTAAAGTTAAAGTTGCTGGAACTGGACCACCACCAAACAGCACCTTGTAAGCTGTTGCTCTACTTTCATCTCCCCACCTACCAATAAAAACCATGATTTCAATCACTTTTAAAACTCTTTAAAACACCTCTTCCCTTCCTTCATTAGTGCTCCCCTCTCTACCATGCCCACATGGAGAGAACTCTAAATTAGTCTCCTTGCCTATTTTTATATCAACCTCATGCTTGAAGGCTTTGTTTGTCAGAGTTCAAGGCCACCACAACACTAGTTTGAGAGGAGGCTTGACTACCATATAATAATAAAAACAAATACAAAGAGAGGCAGAGAGTGAAAGTCATTGGGAGCCATGATGGGAAGAAAACAAGAGAGGGTTTGAATGCCAAGACTGGACTGTATTATGATCACTAGGAAGGAAGAAGACAACCAAGCCAATGTACTCAGATACAGACAGGTCTAGATGAGGGATCACAGCTCCAAACTTCCAAAGAAATGGCTTCTAGCTACTCTAATCCCTGTCCAATCATTGTTTTCTTTGTTGGCTTCCTCTTCCTTGCTCCCATTTCTCCAGCATTCTCTTCTTCATCTCTGGTGAACACCACACTGAGGCCTGGTGAAGAGCTGTTGAAGTTTAGGAGGATAAGAGCTCATCTCAAGAGGCTCAACAAGCCTTCACTAAAGACAATTCAGGCATGCTCTCTCTCTCTCTCTCTCTCTCTCTCACACACACACACACACACACACACACACTAGTTTTCTTGTTTGAATAAGCTGACGTGATTGACATTGTTGACCTGTTTTCCTTTATGGTTTTTAGAGTCCTGATGGTGATATGATAGACTGTGTTCCTTCTCATCTCCAGCCAGCCTTTGATCATCCTATGCTCAAAGGACAGAAGCCATTGGTATCCAAAGATTTTTTTTTATTTTTAATAGCATCTCTTGAAGGTTTCGATAGAAGAAGAGAAGGTGGTAAAACTTGCATGATATATTTTGTTTCAGGATCCACCTGAGAGGCCAAAAGGTAATAAAAACCCAAGTGATATCATGGAAGAGAGCTTCCAAAGATGGAGGATGTCTGGAGAATCATGCCCTGAAGGAACTGTTCCAATTAAGAGAACCAAAGAAGAAGATATCTTGAGAGCAAGCTCAGTTAGGAGATTTGGCAGGAAGCCTGCAACTAGTCTTAGGCGTGATTCAACAAGCAGTGGTCATGAGGTTAGCCTAATATATGATCCATAATACATCAATATGCATTATTTGAATATCCATTTTCGTTGCAAGATTTTTCTAAGGTTTTTTTTTAAAAAAAAAAAAATAATAATAATAACCTCAACTTGATCAAAGATGAAGTTCATTCACAGAAATGAGGCACTTGACTTGGACTCTTGTTTATTGCTGCATGGCTCTGATGTAATGAAAAAACTAATTCTGATGGTCCATCTTTGGGAAACCAAAACCACTACTTGTTTATTGATTAGTGCCAGATTAGTTAAAGAGGTTTAGCTAACTTGAGGTCATGACACTCACCAAACCAATTGGATTTATCCTAGAGCTGTTAGACTACAATTAATCAAGTACTAGTAGATAGAGATGACTGAATTTGTTCATCAGTTATACTGTATATGCTTTTCTGATTCTTGTACCATTAATGGGGTTAATTTCCAGCATGCAGTGGGTTATGTGATGGGAGACCAATACTATGGTGCAAAGGCCAGTCTTAATGTTTGGGCACCCAAAGTAACCAGTCCATCTGAGTTCAGCTTGTCACAGATATGGGTCATCTCTGGTTCCTTTGGAGATGATCTTAACACCATTGAAGCTGGATGGCAGGTATTAATTAATATTAATATAATAACCTCTTTTAATAGAACTAAAACCAAGTCTCAGAGAAAGCTGTTGTCACAGAGTCTCTGTTGGGATGTTGAGAGAGTATCTTTTGTCCTTTCCAAATTAAGAGTAAAAAGATCATTCTTAATTTCTACAGATTAGCCCACAATTATATGGAGATGATTGTCCAAGGTTCTTCACTTACTGGACTGTGAGTTTTGCAAATATGTATATATATATATATATATATTTTTCTCTGATTATATTTGCATTCATAGTTGCTTATTACTAATTTTGTGGAAAATAATGCAATGCAGACGGATGCATACCAAGCAACAGGATGCTACAACCTCTTGTGCTCTGGTTTTGTGCAAACAAACAACAAGATTGCCATCGGTGCCGCCATCTCCCCGACATCCAGTTACACCGGAGGCCAATTCGATATCAGCCTGCTTGTTTGGAAGGTACTCTGCTCTCATGCATTCATATGCATGAATGCACTCAATTAAAAAGAAAAAAAAAACTAGTTGTAATTAATTAATATTTAGATGTTTGGAAATAATTGGTTATGTATATATATAGGATCCAAAGCATGGGAATTGGTGGCTGGAGTTTGGATCAGGATTGTTGGTTGGTTACTGGCCATCATTCTTATTCAGTCACTTAGCAGAGCATGCAAGCATGGTGCAATTTGGTGGAGAAATTGTGAATACAAGGACATCAGGATTTCACACGTCAACTCAGATGGGAAGTGGTCATTTTGCTGGTGAAGGTTTTGGCAGAGCCTCATACTTTAGGAACATGCAAGTTGTTGACTGGGATAACAGTCTGGTCCCATTAACAAATCTGAGAGTTTTGGCTGATCATCCAAATTGTTATGATATACAAGGAGGGATTAATGGTGTTTGGGGTAATTATTTTTACTATGGAGGCCCTGGAAGAAATGTCAGATGCCCTTGATGACTTTTTCTTTTTGGTGTTTGGGAGGGTGGGCTTCTCAAGAAAGTATACCTCATTTTCTTTTTTTTCTTTTTTTCTTTTTTTAATTTGTGCTTTGTTGGTAGAGGTTGATTGATTATTTGATAGTAGAATATGGAGGCTTTTGTAAATCAGAAAGAAGATATAGTGAATATGAATATAAATACTTTGTCTAGTGGTTTCATCTTTAATATCTTTTCTATCACTCCAATGTGCCCTGATAATCAAACAGAATTTAATATTTACTAAATGAGCATAGAATCCAGCTGACTGTCGGTGGGACTGATAGCAGTTAATGGCATTGGATTAGAATATTTTGGTTCATCTCTTTTCTCCAGATGCATTAAAAATGTCCCACTTGGCTCAGAAGACAATTTAGAAGAAGTAGAAGAAGAAAGACTTGTAGTGAGTACTTCTTGAAAACAAAATCCAAGAATTGATGTTCCTTCAAGTCTAAGTTACATTTGATGAAAATCACATGCAATTCGAATAAAAAAAAACAGCAAGTGAACCTCTGACTTCTCGCCATTGCTCAAATCTTGTTGGATAGCTGTTGATTAGCTAATCAAAATTGGATGAACTATTCAGCGTACTAACCCCGTTTATTTGTTTATTGACAATTTTATAAGTGGGTTAGCAATAGCATACTGTTTTTTTTTTATAATAATATTTTTCTTAAAATTTTATGTTTTTCCTCCATTTCTTGTTTATTTTGGTTACAACATATGAAAGAGAAAGACAGAACATTGAACTGTTCAAAAGGATGATCACACAGCACTTGATGCTGTTTTGCTTTGCTTGTGAGATTGATAAAGGTTAACACATCCAGTAACGCAACTTCAAACCTCTGCCCAACTTTACCATCAGAACACGAGTAGCACAGCCCACAGCCAATGCAATATTCGCTCTCCCTTCAAATAATACTAGGACACAAACAACGCCTAACTTTCTTTTAGTCAACTCCTCGTGGTTTCAACTCTCAAACAATTATATATATATATAATAAAAGAAAGCACCTTCACATGGTTTTGTAGCTCATCTATGCAAATCAGAAGGGTTTCCGAGATGCCTCCTTCACTGTTGCTTCTTCTCCTTCCTCTTGTTGCTTTGGGAAAATTGTGATATTTATTCATGGTAGTAATATTCCAGTAAGGATTTTTGCACATCTTATTATAAGTTATGAAGAGACTCTGTTTCTCAAGATGCAGTAGGTTCACAAGAGTACTGGCTTTGCTTCAGATCATACTTGGTGGCTTTGTTATCCTCATCAGCATCACAACTCTTCACCGTTTCTACTCCACTGGATTAATTCCCCATATGGGATCCGACCCTAACGACTGCTCTACATTCAATACTTTGACAGAAGGCTACGCTGACTTTGACCTCAAAGCCCTGTCTGACCGTGTGGAGGAAGTGGTGACCAAGCTCTCTGACCTCCAAGACAAGCTTGAAGCCACAGTGCAAAAGATCAACAAAGACAAGACCAAGAAGAACAGCAACATGACTCTAACTGAGTTCAAGAGGTTCTTAGAAGAGGATGTCATTCCAGAACTCTATGGAGCTCACATAGGACTTAGACTCGTCCGCATACCCAAGTCGGACAACAACTACAGCACTGGTTCTCCAAAAGAGGACCCATTGATAAACTTCTTCACCATTGAAGAAACTCGCAAGTACATCACAGCCAAGAACAACAGAGAAGGGAAGCTGAGCGTGTATGGGACTAACAAGATTTATAACACAATAGGCCATGCTTGTGTTGTAATGAGGAAGGAGCTGGAGGAGTACATGAACTATGACGTTGGATCATATTGCAAAGATGACTGGGATTTAGGCCAGAAACTAATGTTAGGTGGGTGTGATCCACTCCCAAGAAGGAGATGCTTGACTAGAGCGTCCAAACTCTATCAGAGGCCATTGCCCATTAATGAGTCCTTGTGGAGTTTGCCAGATAATAGGAATGTCCGCTGGAGCCGGTACCAGTGCAGAGACTTCAAGTGTCTGGCAAGCAGAAACTTGAAGAGGGGATTCTCCAAGTGCACTGGCTGCTTTGAAATGGAGAAGGAGAAGCTCAGATGGGTGAGAAACTCTTCTTCTGCTGATTTTCTCATTAGTGAGGTTCTTGCAGTGAAGCCAGGGGAGATTAGGATTGGTCTGGATGTGAGTGTTGGGACTGGGAGTTTTGCTGCAAGGATGAGGGAGTGGAATGTGACCATTGTATCAACATCAATGAACATTGGAGCACCATTCAGTGAGACCATTGCTTTAAGGGGATTGCTGCCTTTGTATGCTAGTTTGAGTCAGAGGTTGCCATTCTTTGACAACACCTTGGATTTGATCCACACCAGTGTGTTCTTGGATGGATGGGTTGATCTTCAGCTGTTGGACTTCATACTGTTTGATTGGGACAGAGTTCTGAGGCCTGGTGGTTTGCTGTGGGTTGACAAGTTCTTTTGCAGGAGAAAGGATTTGGATGATTACATGTACATGTTCTTGCAGTTCAGGTACAAGAAGCACAAATGGGTTGTCTCTTTCAAGTCTAAGGATGAGGTTTATCTCTCAGCTCTATTGGAGAAGCCTCCTAGGTCATTGTGACATAATACCTGCTTACTCTGTTTCTTTTTGCAAGTGAAATTAACTCATTTATTATTGTCATGGTTTCTAATAATGAGTAATGGGCTTTGTTGCCAATTTCTGTGGTTTGAACTTAACAAAAAAGGACTAAGCCTGGCCCAATCAAGGCCCAAGTTCCCATCAAAGTGTTATCTCAACATTGGAAATAACACAAGCCAGAAATTCTATTCTTTGAGTTATGCTCTTATCCGTCACTTCATGAACATTCTGTCTCTTCTTTTCCACCTTCAATAGAATTCTGATCTTTTAATAAAGACATGGGTTTGTATTAATAAGCCATAATTAAAATTCAATTACCCAATCTTAAAGGCTGTTATGTCCTCTCCGGTCCCATGCTTGGCAGTTAGTTCTGAAATCACTGGTTTTCCTTTTTCTGTGGGAAGAATGGATCTATGTACACATTGATGGCCACCCAGAATAATAACTTTTCATGGCCCAAAATTTCCCAAATGAATTCAATAATGCAAGAGACCACACTCCACCAGCAGCCATCAATATAATCCAGAAGATGTCAACATCCACAAAGGATTCTTTCTGAGACATGCTAATGTGATAAGAAAGCCCATCAATCAATGTCAATCCTCATTGGCACCGTACCTACATGTTCCTACTATTAAAATTAAAACTCACACGCCCAACAAGTTCCGTAGCTGATCCGAAATACTAATTTTTTTGTGGCTAACTCTGCGATGTTTCATTTTCATCTCATTGAAAGCCAATGGCTTTCCTGATACATTCGTGAGATTAATCTCATTGTCCAATCACATGCATTGACATATATATATTCATAGATAAGACATATATATATATACATAGAGAAGGGAACGTGTACCCAAAAACAATGGTTCATCTATCCATCAACTTGTGACTAATTGGACCTACTCTTCTTTAAAACCAATGAATACATGAAAGCAAACACACATTTAGCTCGGATCCTGTCAACAACCAATAATGATACAATCATTCACAACACCTTCCATCTCACTTAATCTCTGTCTTCCTTTTCTCTGTCATTACCAAATCAACAACCCCACAGGCCACAGCTCGCTTCCATCCTGGTTCCATCACTGAAGCAAGGACCACCGTCGGGGAGAAAGAGCACAGCTCATCCACAATTACAACCTCCCTTGAGCCCACCAACCAAACAGTCAGGATCATCCCAGGTCAATCTTTTACAGGTGAAAATAACAAGCATTCATGCATTAACCACCACCACCACCACCACTCATTTGAAGTTATCACTGGCTGAAGACGAGTAAGCCAGCGAGCAGTGAGGTGAAAGCGACGGCACATCAAGCCGGGATGGCGAGCGGGCCACAGCTGGCTCGCTTCTCTTACATGAGACGGTGGATGAAGGCTTTCGAGCTTCGCCACTCTGCTGGGGATCATCGTGGCGAATGCCGCGGAGAAGGGCAGCCACATCCTTCATGGTCGGCCTGTCTTCCGCCCGGTTGCTGGCGCAGAGCAGGGCGATGCCGAGGGCCTGGAGCATCTCTTGGACCTGAGTGTCTGGCCTCCCTTGGAGTCTTGGGTCCACCACCTCGGCTGGGTCACGCTTAGCCCGAAGGTGCTCTCGAACCCATTGGATCACGTTATGGCCCTCTTGAAATGACGGGTCCACCGGCTTCTTACCGGTGATCATCTCTAGCAGCAGCACACCAAAGCTATACACATCGCTCTTCCTTGTGATCTTCATCATGCATCCATACTCTGCATCATGTAACGTCAAACAAAAGTGTCATATTTTCTGTACTTTTAATTATACGATCTTAAGACTAATAAAACTGGCAACACGCAAGAGTTAGCTAGCTAACTATATAAATGTAGATCTTAACTACGTCTTTGGAAATATTGTACATATCCCACTAAGCACACAATTGTCACGCGTGGAAGGTTATGTATGTATCTGTGGGCCTCTGGGTCAGCAGAACTAACCGAAATCAGCAAACATTTTACCCATTTATGGTTAAAAGAATACCGAGGCATCCAACTGTAGAAATTGACAACCAACCGTCTATCCTTCAATGAAAATTCAAAACTAGAGAAAATCAGATCAGAGAACAGAGATTCGCAGAGAAATTAAACTCACCAGGAGCGATATAACCATAAGATCCAGCAAAAGGCGGCGGAGTGGAATTACCACCCACACCATCCTCGACAACGCGGGCAAGGCCGAAGTCAGCCAAGCACGCCTCGTACCGCTCGCCAAGCAACACGTTCTCGGCCTTGACGTCACGGTGCAGTATTCCCGGCACGCAATCATGGTGCAGGTACGCGAGTCCCTCGGCAACGCCCACAGCGATCCCCAGCCTGACTTCCCAATCCCACCCCACTGTTAAACCTCCCCCTCCATGCAACAACTCACCAAGCGTGCCATTCGGCATGTAATCATAGAACAACAGTCTCGTGCGTCGATTCGCCGCCCAGCCGAGCAACCGGACTATGTTTCGATGTCTAACCCTCGCCAGCGCTCCGATCTCGGACGCGAATGCTGCGATCGAAGCCTCGTCCGCGGACCTAAACCGTTTCACAGCTATGACCGTCCCGGTTGATGGGACCCGAGCTTTGTACACTACGCCCGACCACCCGCGACCGATCACATTGGCTGACGAGAGGTTTCGCGCCACGTCAGCTACACCGATCTCCAGTTTCTGGTACAAGGTAACCTCCCATGGCGGGCCCATCTCTCCCTCTTTTTCCTCATCGTCCATTCCCTGGCTGCCACGTGTTCTTTTCTTTTTGTTGAGGAACACGAAGCCAGCAACCGCGAGGAGAGTCGCCGCCGCCGAGAGGAGCACGATGGCGGCGATGCGGGCTGCTCGCCGGGTAGAACCGGTGCTATTCGAACTAGTGGAACAACGAGATAGACATAGGGCGGGGTTGCCCTCCAGGTCGCCGACGGGGAGCTTCGAAAAGAAAGGACCTTCAGGGACGCTGCCGGAGAAATTATTGTAGCTCAGGTTAAGGGCCACGAGATTTTGAAGGCCGGCGAGAGGCTTGAGATCGCCGGAGAGTCGGTTGTGAGATAAATCCAGCACCCCGAGCCTCGCCAGTCCTGCGAATTCCGCCGGTAAATCGCCGGAAAGATCATTGCAGCTGAGATTCAGGGCGATCTCCAGTGCTGGGATCCCTCCGATTGTCGCCGGGATGCCGTCTGACAGCTCGTTATTGCTCAGATCCAGCAGCTGGAGCCGCCCGCATGACCCTATCTCCTGCGGGATACGTCCGGAGAACTTGTTCCCGGAGAGGATCAGCTTCGTCAGCGATGTGAGCATCCCGAGATTCTGCGGCAGCGGCCCGGCGATTGAATTGTTGGAGAGGTCCAAGAATTGGAGGAAAACAAGGCCGTCAAAGAGATTGTCCGGTAGGTTCCCGGCGATAGCATTTGAATGGAGATCGAGGAAGGTCAGGTTCCGGCAGCCGGCGATCTCGGATGGGATCGGTCCGACAAGCCGGTTGGAACCGAGATCGAGAAAACTGAGGTTCTTCAATGACCCAATCTCCGGCGGGATCGGACCGGCGAGGTGGTTCCCATTAGCCCTGAAACGGATGAGGGAGGAGCAGTTCCCGATCTCCGGCGGGATGATACCCGAGAGCTCGTTCCCGAGGAGGAGCAGCTTCCCGAGGCGAGGAAGAGCGAAGATCCCCCTCGGGATCGGTCCTGTGAGTCCGTTCTGCGAAAGATCCATCGCCTCGAGATTCGCGCAATTCCCGATCTCTGCCGGGATGTTTCCCTCCAGTTTGTTTTGCCACAAATAAAGCATCCGGAGATTCCCCAGCCTTCCGAGTTCTTGCGGGATCCCACCGGAGATCAGGTTGTTATCAAGCTCCAAGTCAGTGAGGTTGCCGCACTTGGCCAGCTCAACGGGGATGGTGCCAGAGATCTGGTTCATGCTTAGCTGAAGCTCCTGCAGAGCAGTGACGTTACCGAGCGTGGGAGGGATTGGACCAGTGAGGCTATTCATGGAGAGATCCACAAGAGCAAGTTTTCTACACCGTCCGAGCTCCGGTGGAATAAACCCAACCAAGCTGTTCTGCCACAGCAGCAAGTTTTGGAGCTTGTCAAGGTTTCCCAAACTCGACGGGATCGAACCAGATAAAGAATTCTCGTACAAGTAAATGTTCTGGAGCTGCGCGCATTGTCCCAGCTCGGCAGGGATCGACCCCGTGAGCATTGCCGTGTAAACCGCCAGTGTCTCGAGCTTCTGGAGTTGGCCTAGTGTACGTGGCAATGGCCCGGAGATACTCGTCTCGGCTAACCCAAGCATCACAAGGCTCGAGCAATTCCCAATCTCCACAGGCAATGGGCCGCGCAGGTTCTTGTTCCCACCACCGCGTACCACCTCCAAGTTAACAAGCCGGCCAATGGACGAGGGAATCTGACCTTCCAGTTGGTTATCATAGAAGATGAACGATTTGAGAGCCGAGAGATTACCGATTGAGTCAGGGATGGAGCCTTCGAGCCTGTTCGAGTTGATAAAGAGCTTCTCAAGCTGGCTGCCCGGGCGACAGAGTCCGTCCGGGATGACCCCAGTCAGGGCATTGCCACTCAGATCCAGATGAATGAGTCTTGGGAGGTCACCGAGCTGATGTGGGATCGGACCAGTGAGGTTGGTGCCACAGAGCACGAGCTTGGTTAGCGCAGAGAGAGCGGTGAGGTTGGATGGGACACGGCCGAACAAGTCCATGTATTGAAGAGTCAGCTCCATGACATCGTTTTCAGCATTGCATGAGACGCCCGACCATTGGCACGGGGTCGGGTCGTTGGGGTTCCAATCCGAGAGCGCTTCGAGCGAGCCATTCAACGTGCGTTTCCAATCGAGGAGAGCAGCGCCTTGGTTGTCTATGGCTGAGACGTGTATGGATAAGAAGAGGATTAAGGTAAAGGAAAGAAGTGCTGGTCGTCTCCATTTGCCCACAGTTGTGGCCATGGCTCGTTGAGAGCCTGCCCTGCTGCCTCAATGGGCTTGAATGTGTTTGTGATGAGTGTGGAAGTGGGTGGAGTGTAGTAGAAGATGAAGGCAAGTTGAAGTTGAGGGACATAACATGGCTCTATGTATTTTAAAATGGACTTGTAGATCTCTTATATCTGACCCGGAGTGCCAGAATCTCCGGATCCAAGGCCAGCTAGGCCATGATGGTGCTGCAGGGAGATGGAATTTTAGATGCTGTGCTTGTGATTTGTTTGGTTTACTAGAGAGGAAGAGAGAGAGAGTTTGTGTTTGTGTTTGTGTTTGTGTTTGTGTTTGTGTTGTGGGATGGATGAGGATGGGATAGAGCAATGAAGGGGAGCTGAGTGATAATTTATTTTTAATTGAAAGAGAGAGATGGGACCAGAGAGGGATTGAGAAATATAATCAATACTTTATGAACACAAGAAGGATGTGTTATTGCACTGTGGTGTGTGGGGTTTCCCAGTAATCACTGGTTAGTTCAAAACACAAGGCAGCTTCTTGGAAGGGTTTTGGTTTGAAGTTTGAACCCCAGGGCCGATCTCAGATCCAACATTGCTGGCTCCTTTTAGCAGAGCAAGAGCATTTGTTTGTGTTTATTTTTTTTCTAACTGATTCCTCTTGTTTGGCAGCAACAACCAGTACTAAAAGAGGAATCATTTTATTATATATTTAATCAACATTATGCTTCTCTCTTAATATATCATATAAATCTATCCATCAACTCACAATAGATCTAGATTCCTGTAGATCTATCATTTTCCTCCCAAAGATCAAGACTTAATTTCAAGGACAAATATAAAAGATAATTTTCTTTTGCTTCAGCTTAATTTGGGAAATAGGAAAAGCACTCAAATATATCTTGTCATTTGTTCTTTACTGGAGAGTGGAGAGCTTAATTGCCTCTAATAACAAATAAAGATCCAAGACAGTTTTGTAATGTACTTTTCTAAAGGTTGAGGAGCTTGCACTCAGTTGATGATAAGTCTAAAATATGGGAGAAAGATTAAACATTTCACCAGTATGGCAATTTAAATAACAAGTATAGCTTGTCCGATCAATGGTCTGGGCTCTATGCATCACACTGTCTCTCTCTCACGTGACCAAGGGTTTCAACCACAAGACTTTTGAATGGGCTGTTTAAACAATTATATCCACCATGACTCAACCACTCTAATGCATGCCTTTTTAAATATTCAAGCACTCATGTGTGCTCATGGATCAGATTGAGAGGATATGATATCAAGACATAATATATAAACATTAAATTAAACTTGTTTCATCATGGATCTCTCTTGTCATCTCCTGTCACGTGATCATATCTATGTATCCATCCCCATGTATTTAGCTAAATAACCATGGTTTTCTAGCTAATCCCTTAATTATTAAGTTGTTCTTCCCAATTAATTAAACTCACTAATCAAAGTGTATTGTAAAGTGTTATTTGATTCCTAATAGTCCAAGTGCACCAAGACATGGATTGTATGGATGCAACTGTTTTATAATTACTATCAAATCAGAGTTGATAAACAAAATAATTATTATAAAAACAGAAAGGGTGAGTGGCAGATGGGTGAGAGAATCTGGGCACGAGGGAAGAGGGTGGGAAGGCACATGGAAGTGAGTGAAAAAGAAGAATAAAAAGCTCTATCAAGTATCAAGAGAGATAAAAATGCATGGTGGACAGATCATAGATGGGAGACATTAGTTTTCACATCTCTTTGTTTTTTATATGTCCCCTTCTCTATCAATGCTTAGTTTGTCTGCAAGAGAGATAGGAAAGAAAATAGAAGAGAAAGAGAAATTGGAGAAGAGAAAAGAGCAAAAACATGATAGTGGACAAAGTTTTGTGAACAAATTATTTTGTGGATTGAGTGAGGGAAGGGACAAACAAGCTAGTCTCAGCCAAACATCAAAAGCAGAGAAGGGACACAGGATTGACATTTAGAATTGGATGCCTTCACTTCATCACAAACTCAATTCAGCCGTTGGATAAGTATTGGTTTGCACACACTCAATTATAGAAATAAATAACTCTCCATAAACATTAACATTGGTTTGATTATCCATATGAAAGTACTAATTAAACTATTATCTCTAATTGTGGTATGAACAGATAGATATATATATATATATACAAGGAATAAAACTATGTCAATTTCCAATATATGTGACACCATGAGAATGTAGTTCGGTCCAAGAATGGATGGACCCAGTTAAATAGGCAATGCAAGGGAGAGAGCAAAAAAAAATAAGTTTGTTTGGTTCTATAAATACAAAGGCTAAATAGTTTGGTACAGTGATATAGATTCCTTTTCATCCATGTAAACTCACAGTGGACTTATTCAATTCAGTTTTCATTCTTACTTAACTCTCAGTAGGTCTTGTCTGTTTGCATAAACTATATGAATCCCATTATTATTGATTACCTCTGCCTTTGAGATCAAATCAATCTCATTATTTGGTTTTGAATCATTCAAGCAAGCAATGGAATCATTCATTCATGTCTAAAAGCTCTGACCACCATCTTGGTACTTGATATTCCACTGTAAAGCATCATGTGTGGAAAAGCCACCTTAATTCAGTGACTGAGTGACCTACTACCCATTTATCAGTAATTAAAAATTCTGATTAATGTTGATCTACATCATCAAGAGATGTCATCAGCATCACATCTCCGGGTTTTAAGACTAGTGGGCATGTAACTTTTCCTTCTTTCGGCTCTAAAGAAATGGTGCCCGGGTCTAAGCATTTGCATCATAATGAGCTACTAGTCTTTATGACTCTTATTATCCTTCTTTTTTAACTTTGCTTCTCTCTAACCTTCTGTTCATTGGCTTGTTTAATAGAATAACTATTCTTTGCTCTTGTTGCTCAACCATCATAATTAACCTCTTTCTTTATCCTTTAATCTTGCATTGCTTCGTTGCAGTGCAAAGGAATATAATTGAGGATGAGAATGCATGCAACTCATTATAGATCTAACATGGCTTTTATTTAACCATATTTTAGAGGACCGGTTTGATCCACATTTCCACTAACATATTAATTAATGTTTTCTTCTTCATTTGTTTTTCCTATGCACAGCTTGTGTTTGTTTATTATGTGTGCTTGGGCCTTGCACAAAGTGGAGTTGGCCTTGACTTGTGAACTGACTTATTAGTTTTTGTGTAGCTTGTACTGGTTTATGATGTGCAGGGGGTTTACAACTAGTGGAGTGAGTTGGTCTGAGTCTCTTGAGAGAACTGTTCTTAATATATATATATATATATATCAAGACAATTTGCTTGTAAACGCCAATTAGAGTGGTTAATTGTTCACATGCTTTATCTAAAAATCATATTTATTCATATAATCTTACAAACCACTTCTATTTATTTATATATGTATATGGTTAAAACTCAAAATAATATTTTTTTTAAAAAAAAAGAAAACTGTTGGTGTGTTATCTCTTCTTTCCTCTTTTAAGTAAGAATCAAGAGGAGAGAGTTCGGATTATTTGGTCTTCATTTTCTTTTTATTATTAAAAAAAACACACACACACACACACACAATGATGGTCATAAGGGCAATATATAAACACAAACAAGTATTTGTGAAACATATATATAACCAAATAAAAAGGTTATAAAGAAACTTATTTTCTGTGTTGCATTAAATGGACTAATGTACCATCTCTTCTATTTGGATTAGTAAAGTCTGATTAGCAGTAACTGGTCCAAGTTGTGTGCTTGTTTTTCCTTCCAATTGGATTAACGGACTCAATCAAGTCACATATGCATCCAGGCCTGTCGGAAACATCATTTTCATGCCGCGTGGTCAACAACACATCAATAGCATTATGTAGTGTGATTTAGTTTAATAGAGAATGGGTCCTGCTAATAATCTTTAGCTGCATTCAGAACACCACACTGACTTGTTAAAAATTATTTTCAAGAGATATAGCTACTAATCATCCAAATTTTAAAGAATGAACCTGAATGATCAAGTTATAGCACACATACATTGATACATATACAATTCCTGAGAATCTTGTTATATTCTTGTTTCAATTTCTGAGTGCAAATGCCCAAGATGTTGGGCTCTCTCTAGTGTTATGGGCTACATGACCCGTTAGGCCATCAGCTTTTAACCTAGCAATCATAAAACAAGAAAGGCGAAAAAGGGCCATTGCTAATCAAAGACGGAAATCAGAATAAGATATAAGTTAACTGTGCAAGTACATTAACACTAATTGAAAAATGAAGCAGGTACAGTGATCTGAATATACAAATACCCACAAAAAAATCTTCGAACTAGTAATTTTTTATATATTGCTACCAATTCTATAAGTATTTTCTCTCTTTTTTTTCTCCTTCAGTATTTAGTTCCAATGCTAAGAATGGAATTAGGTTCCACTAGATTTCTTGTATGTTTTGTTTCAGGTGTTCAATTAGCATAAAAAACTTTAAAAGGTGGTTCAGCAAGGTGATACTAATTGTTTAACAAAACTAACACATCATGTACATGTTGTAGTGTATAAAAGGTAAGCACTCTATGGAAAACATTTTAGTATTCGAACAACCAACAAAGCAGTAACAAAGAGAATGACAATGTTGATAGTTGTCCTTTTAAGGACAGCCCAAAGCTGCTGAAATAAAGATATGTGCTGTGCAGTGCATCGATTCAGCCGCTTACCAGTCTTAAGTATAGTGCTACATCCCACGTTGAAGACACTCCATGGCCGAATGTAAGATAGATTTCTGTCAACACTGGAACAAATGAGCAGCATCAACTTTAACTAGATGATGATGCAGATGTCTGCATTCCATGTCGTTTGAAGAATTCTCGGAATCCATATGCACTTTGGTCATAGTTGAACTGCAAAAGGCAATGTAAAAAAAAAATGGTGATATTAAACAAAGCAAAACTTCTAACTTATAAAGAACGTATTCTATTCTAAACTACAAAGAGGCGAGGTGTAGCTAAGAAAGAATCCCAAGAAAGAGGTCGAGAAATCTCGACAGGAGCAGATGCTGCAAGTGAATAAATAGCCCATTCATATTCGCAAATTATTCTATGGTACTAATTGATATAGATAAACCACCACCAGATTCAGAAAGCATATGTGCTTAAAAAGGCCTTTGTCCAAATTACTGCTCGTGTTTCAAGTGAACTTGAAAGCAAGCATGTACCAAAAATGATCAACGAGCTAAAAGCTCCCCAAGAGAAGGGCCATTTCTAAAATGGTTCCTTCACAGGGCAGTGCAGCTAAGAGGAAAGAGAGATGAGATATGGCAGTGTATATTAGATTCTAAGGTTAGTGA